>NC_090895.1:49259002-49410166 GCF_036669925.1 Montipora capricornis | reverse complement strand
TGTGTATTGGATTTTTGTTGCATATTATACCTTACTTTCTAGTGAGGTTATATTTGTGGATTGTGTTGGAAATAATTATTAATTGGAACTTATACATAAATAGTTACTTCTGCAAGTGACTGTACATATATATTAGTTGTGAATTTGCTATCCATATTAGTTTATCTGCATTATTAAAATGGAGTGGGATACTTTTGATATTTAGTGTGATACATAAGGTTAAACATCTTTAGTATTATTAGTCCTTTAGCAGCTGCTAAGGTTTACTCTTATTTCACTGTACTAGTAATTGGATTTTAAATTATTTTGTCATAATGAGTGCGCGCAATACGCGCACTCTAATCATAAAGTCCGGCTTCCCCGCTGGACTTCCCATGCCGGGGTTGCCGGCATCATCGCGGACTCCTGGCTGATTCTGGTTGATTCTATCCAGGTCTGTCCAGGGGGGATCATTCGTATCCTTTATTGACCCTGCCCGTAAGAAGACCTATGAGGAGGCGGGTCCATAGTTTTTGGAGATGTCAGTTGTGCGGTTATTTCTTCTGCCCCCGTCTCAAGGGTCATGGTATACTTGTTCCCTTTTGAGGGACATACTGATAAGGTTAGGGAGGCCCTAAAATTTTTCGGCGATGTCAAGGAGGTCAAGCACCAGCAGTGGGCGAATGTCCCTGGTGTCTTTACGGGAACGCGTTTGGTGCGCATGGTGCGCAAGCACGAGATCCCACGTAACATCAAGATTGACGGGATCAACTGTCGTGTGTGGTACAAGGGGCAACCCCTTGTTTGCGACATTTGCAACAACAACCATAAAGCTGCTGATTGCCCTTAAAGGGAAAGTGCCGTAGATGCCATGAGGCCGGGCATTTTGTCCGAAACTGTCCGAAGCCTGTGTGGTACGTGCCGGGTTAGACCGGAGACGGACATGGACAGTGAAGATGGCGATAATGTTGATGGCAATGATAATGATGTTAATAATGAAAATGATAATGATAATGATGTTGTCTCTGTTCCTTCCTCCCTGGTGGCTCCGGCCTCGGGGGTGGATGTTGTTTCTGGGGGGGTGGGCTCTGCGTCCTCGTCGCAGTGCTCTGGCTCTGCTGTGGGTCCGCAGTCTATGTGTGTAGATGAACGTGACAATGAGCTCAATGAATTGGTGAGCCAGCCGTGCTGGACAGTGGGTCGGGGGGGGCTGAGGAGAGGGTTCTGGATCCCTCTCCCAGCGGTAGTGTTTTGGGGGCTTCCACGGTCAGGCCGGGGAGTCTCAGGAGGAGGGGCAGGAGTCCTCCCTACCTTTTCTCCCCTTTCGGGGTCTGTGTTACTGTCATCGGGTGTGCCTGAGGTTGGGGTTGATTCGGGGGATGATGCTCTGGCCTCGGTTGTGGATTCTGGACCTTTGCGGTCGAAAATACCGGTCAAAGTTGGGCGCGGTGGTTTGGGGGGGTTGAATCCCCCCACTTGTATCAAGGGAAGAGACTGCATCTATGGTGCAAAAACTGAAGGCATCTCTCCCATCATCAAAGGACGATCTCGTTGCTTCGGCTTTTGTGGTTCCTCTTCCTCCTCGGGTCAGTTCTCGTAGTTCTGGCTCGGGGATGGCCCTCCGTCCGTCCTCTCGTTCCCGGTCTCGTTCCGGTGACGAGAGGACCCCTCCTAGTCCTCTTAGCCCGGATCCTCATAGGTCTCGTCGTCGTCCTTCTTCGCCTAGCCCTGCTAGGCGCCGTTAATTTGCCATTGTCTCGCCACCTTTTTGTTTTTGCCATGGGTTTGTCACTACTTTATTACTTTATTATGGCTCTTACTGTTATTTCTGTTAACGTTAATGGGTTGAGAGATGGTGACAAGCGTCTTGGGTTTCTCCAGTGGTTGTCCCATCTCTCTCCTTCGGTAGTTTGTCTACAGGAGACCCACGCCGTCTCTAATGATGATCTTCTTTCTTGGTTTTCTCGGTTTGGTTACTTGTGTGCTGGTTCTTTTGGTACCAATCATTCTCGTGGTGTGGTTGTTTTGTATCGTTCGGTTTTGGAGTGTAAGTCTGTGGTTTGTGAGTTTGATGGTCGTTTTGTTTTGGTTGAGTTTTCTCTTCGTGGTTCTGTTTTTCGGGTTGCTTCTATTTATGCTCCCAATCGTAATCCTGACCGTGATGCTTTTTTGGTTCGTTGTGTTGACTCTATTGATCCTGCTGTTCCCACTCTTTTGTGCGGCGATTTCAACACGGTCCTGGATCGTGTTCGGGATCGCCGTGGGTCTTGTCCTTTTGATGTCTCTCGTGAAAGTTTTGCTTTGTTGTCGGCTATGTTTTTGGATTGTTGTGTGGTGGATATTTGGCGTGAAAGGCACCCAAATGATTCTGCTTTCACCTGGTTCCGGCCCGATGGGGCCCTTGCTTCGCGCATTGACCTCATCGGTTGCCCGTATGCTTGGGTGCCTTATGTGTCTTCTGTAGACATTCTGCCGTGTCCCTTTTCTGATCATTGCGCTATTTCTTTCTCATGGGCTCCCCAGCTCCGTTCCTCCGGGTCCGGGGTTGTGGAAGCTCAATCAATCTGTTCTGGATGAGGCCGAGTATATCGACCTCATCTCAACTTTCTGGTCTTATTGGCAGTCTCGTCAGTCTTCTTTTTCTTCCCTCACTAGGTGGTGGGACAGTGGCAAATCCCATATTAAACGTATTAGTATTAATTATTGTAAAGGTCGTGGTAAAAGTAAAGTAGTGGAACGTAATATTTGTCTAGTCTTGCTGCCCATTTAAAAGTTCATATTGATTCTGGTCGTCTTTCTTTTCTTCCTGCGTATCTTTCTACTCTGTCTCGTCTCCGTGCTTTGGATGTTGAAGTTGCTCGTGGTGCTCAAGTTCGTGCCCGGTCGAGGTGGGTGGAGGAGGGTGAGTCCTCCTCTGCTTACTTCTTCCGGCTCGAAAAGAAAAACGGCACTGACCGTAATATCTCGGCGCTGAGAGCTAGTGATGGTACTTTGGTTACGGACAAGGATGGGTTGTGTGATGTTTTTCGTTCTTTCTATTCGGATCTTTTCTCTGCTGCTCCTTGTGACTCCAATGCTCGTGCTGAGCTTCTTTCTAACATTTCTTCAGTTCTTCCGTATAATGATAGTGAGGTGTGCGAAGGTCTTCTCAGCCAGGAGGAGTGTTTTGCAGCTCTTCAGGGCATGGCCCGTGGTAAAGCTCCTGGTTGTGATGGCCTTCCCATGGAATTCTATTTAAAATTTTGGCATGTTTTGGGTTTGGATTTGGTTTGTGTATTGAATTCTGCTTTTGGTTTGGGCTGTTTGTCTCACTCTCAGCGCCGAGGTATCATTACTTTATCGTTTAAGAAAGGGGATCGTCTTGACCCTAAAAACTGGCGTCCAATCTCCCTGTTGAATGTCGATTATAAAATTGCTTCTCGTTCTATTGCTGCTCGTCTTCTTAAAGTTATTCATTTGGTTGTTGATAAAGATCAGTCTTGTGGTGTTCCTGGCCGTTTTATTGGTGAAAATGTTGCTTTTCTTCGTGATGTTGTTGATTTTTGCTCTTCTTCTGGTGTTCCTGCTGCTCTTCTTTCTCTTGACCAAGAAAAGGCATTCGACAGGGTTGATTGGACGTTCCTTCGTTCTACTCTATATGCCATGGGTTTTGGGCAGTCTTTTGTGGGTGGGTTAATTTAATTTACAATAAAGTGAGTAGATGTGTAAATGTTAATGGTTATATTTCTAATTCTTTTAGTTTATCTCGTGGGGTGAGGCAGGGGTGTCCCCTGTCTCCCCTCCTTTACGTTTGGTTGCCGAGGTACTTGCATGTAATATTCGTTCTAGTGGTTTAATTTCTGGTTTGTCTCTTCCTGGTTCTTCGTCTTCTCTGCCTGTTATTTCTGCGTACGCTGATGACACTACGTTGGTTGTTTCTTCTGTTCCTGGTATTTTGGCTGTTTTTGATGTCTATTCTTTGTATGAGAGGGGGTCTGGGGCTAAATTAAATTTTGGAAAATGCGAAGGTTTGTGGTTGGGTGGTTGGAATGGGCGCACTGACTCACCGGTGAACATTACTTGGTCATCGGTGAAGGTGAAGGTGTTGGGGGTTTTTCTGGGTCCGGGTAATTTGGAGGAGGACAATTGGAGGCCGCGTATCACCGCGGTTGAAAATGCTTTGAACTCTTGGCGTCAGCGTTCGTTATCCTATAAGGGCAAGGCACTTGTTATCAATGCCTTGGCCCTTTCCCGTGTGTGGTACGTGGCCTCTTTAATCCATGTTCCCCGGTGGGTCAGTGTCGAGTTGAATACGTTAATTTTAAATTTTTTTGGAGCGGTAAGCGAGACTTGGTCGCTCGTCGTGTTGTGGTTCAGCCTTCTTGTTTGGGTGGTTTCTCTGTTGTGGATTTTCAGTGTAAGGTTATGGCTCTTCATGTTCAGTGGGTTCGTCGTTTTGTTTCTTCTCCGTCTTCTTGGGTCACTTTCATGGTTTTTTGGTTTTCTTCTCGGCTTGCCGCTCCTCCGCATCTCGTTTTTTCTGCTCCGCTTTGTTTTTCGCCGGATTCTCTGCCTCCGTTTTATCGTTCTCTGTTGACTGCTTGGCGGGCGTGTAAAGGATCCCTTACAGCGTCTTCTTGGGTATTGGTTCGGGTATTGATTTTTGTCCTGTTTCTACTATGACCACGAAATCTGCTTATTTGTTTCTTTTGTCCGAGAATGCTGTCTCTCCTCATTGTGAGGAGAAGTTCTTTCCTTTGTTTGGTTCTCTTTATTGGTCTTCTACTTGGCGTCAGCTTTTCTTTTTTGATTTGTTATTGATTTGTCTTGGAAAATTTCTCACGGGGTCCTTTACACGGCCGAAAAGCTTGCTGGTTTTGGTTATGCTCTTTCCACTGCTTGTTTTTGTTCTGCTCCTGTCGAGTCTCTTGAGCATCTGTTTTTTCACTGTCCTCTGGCGGTCAGTGTTTTGTCATGGCTTCAGTCTCTTATGTTCTTGGCTTCTCCTCTTTGTCCTTCTATCTTGGTTCGTCATGCGCTTTTTGGTTTCTCGGCTGATGAGTTGTCTGTGGTTCCTCGGGTTTTTGTTTGTATGTTGAATGTCTGCAAGTTTTGTATTTGGGGGACTCGGAATGATTTTCGTCTTAGGGGTGTTCGTCCTTCGGCTGTTGACGTTATGGAGCGTGTGAAGTCTCGGGTTCGGTTTAATCTTCCGTTGTTTTTCCGTCGTTTCCGGTCTGATCGCCGTCGTCGTTATTTTGTCCGTCAGTGGGGTGGTCGTGGTGTGGTGGCGTCGTTGCGTAATGATACTCTGGTTGTTCACATTTAGGTGCTGGTTTTGTGTTGCGTGTGCATGTCCTGGCCTTTTTTTCGGGGGTGAACCAACGCCTTGGCGCTGGGTAAGTCGGTTGACGGGTGGCCTTTTGTGGGTCGCTTTTCACCCTTGTGCTGGGTTGTGTTTGTTTTGGTTTGTCCAGTTGTTTTGAGTCTTTTTTGTCGTTTTGTCGAATTGTCATTTAGGAGTGTAAGTCAGGCGAGGCATCTCCTAGGTGCAATTCCTCGTTTGTGTGTTTGTCTTTTGTTACTTGTTGGTAGGGGCGGGGTTCGATTCCCCGGCGAAGTTGGCGTGTTGGTGCACCCCCGTTTGAGGTGAACCGTTGTGTTTGACGGATTCGTCGTTATGTCTGGCGGCCATTGCACTCACCCTACCGGGGGGCCAGCCATTCGCCTTAAACATAAAAAACTTACCTGACGCGGGAGGCACTGTGATCAGGGAGGCAGTCCTCTCAAGGTGAGGCTCTTTCATTGCACTTCGATTGGGTTGACCCTTGCGATTACCCCAAATGTGGGTAACTCGAGCGTATAATTTCTGGTAGTGGGGACCTGCGTTCGCGCTAGTCCCCGCACCAAACCCCGGTGGCAAAGTTGGCTAATGGGAAGGTTTGTTGGTAACGTTTCAGGCAGGGCAGGGAAGGAGATGCGGTGGCGGTGTAAGGACTAAGGAAGGTGAGTTGTATTTGTGAAGTCCACTGCTGAAATTGTAGGTGAATGTTCCGTACTTGGTGCACTGAAAAACTGTGATTTCATTTCTCTCATTCTTGGCCGTACAGAGAGGGAGACGACGTGTTTATTTCAGCCGCATCGATTTCCATCGATAGACGAGTGAGACAAGAAAATGCCAGCGGGTCGAGCTCTTATCCTCGTGCATCGTTTCGAAAACGTAAGTGGATGTGTGTTTGTACTGCTCCATCGCGATAGATTTATTTTGCGTTGTGTTATGTTGCGTTCTGGAGAGCCCGTTTTGCATTGAGTAACTGAGGACCCGCCAGATCAGTTGGCGTTACATTTCTGTGGCCAACACTTTGTGGTTTCTCTATGTTATCAGTTAATTGGATTGTTATCATAAAAAGTAAATCTTTCATGGTCAGGATAGTGTCTTATCGGCCCTTTGAATACGTACTGTCCGTGTTGAGCAGGGAACAGTAAGACTTTGAAGTGCGCTACGTCACGTAAGTCACGTTTTCGCAAGATCAATGTTGTAGTGTTGTAGCCTTCGTTGTATACATATCATCCGGGCTAGGTTAACTTCCATCTAATGCATAACAGTGCATGCATTTTTTACTTGTCGTATCCTGTTCTTTGCTCACACGAAAAGATACGTTTCATGTCATAAACGTTGGATTGATAAGATCTCGCGCGCACGCGCTCCCTTGGGAATACAAGTTCCACTTTCTCGTGTGAACTATTTTGTTTTTGTCGTATGTCTCATCTTTGACATATCGTTGGCATGTTGTGTTCAAAAAACCTGGTTTGGAATGTTCTTTCATTGAAAGAAACTGAGATTTTTTGAGATAATCAAGTGTACAGAAGGAAAAAGGGAAGCCTACAACACGGGGTATTCCCAGGCGGTCTCCCATCCAAGTACTAACCCCGCCCGACAGGGCTTAACTTCGGTGATCGGACGAGAACCGGTGTTTTCCCTGTGGTATGGTCGTAGACAAGTAATTTGCCGTGAAAATTAACTTTGTTATAAGGGAAAATGAAAACGAGGTCAGAGCAAGCACAATGTGCATTTGTCCTCTTGCCGTCAACGCAAGTGCCATGCAATGCTGGTGCTGCTGCCCACTGTACAAGAGCGATCGTTGTGTGCGCCTCGCTTTCAGGTTGGCTTTGGGCATTCCTTCCTTGGCACGGATTGTAATCGGACCACCATATCTCGTGGCCATGAGACTGGGAGCACCTTGTCCGCCGTGAGCATTTACGGGCATCCGCTTCTCGGCCTTTTGGCTAAGATCAAGTGTAGTATCTGTTCTTATCAGCTTAATATCTGATACGCTGCTCATCGAGCAGCTCATATATTAAACTGATTTTTGGAACGGGCCGTGGAAAAGAGGCTTGCCTCGTCCCGGCCACGGGTTGCCTCGGTATAGCACTACCTCCGAGCGTGGCCCACTTCCCTCTGGGGAAGAAATAATCAAGTGAAAGCAGAAAAAGTGACCAAGCAACCAACCTTCACATTCTCTTCTCTTTTCTAGGTAGCATAGCAGCGAGTGGACAGCACGACACGACAGGACGAGGAGCACGTGACCTCCATTACCACATGGTATGCGCAGACAAGTTGCGTTTTGCGGTCCCGGAGAGGCTGAAAAGGCATACTTACCTGACGCGGGAGGCACTGTGATCAGGGAGGCAGTCCTCTCAAGGTGAGGCTCTTTCATTGCACTTCGATTGGGTTGACCCTTGCGATTACCCCAAATGTGGGTAACTCGAGCGTATAATTTCTGGTAGTGGGGACCTGCGTTCGCGCTAGTCCCCCGCACCAAACCCCGGTGGCAAAGTTGGCTAATGGGAAGGTTTGTTGGTAACGTTTCAGGCAGGGCAGGGAAGGAGATGCGGTGGCGGTGTAAGGACTAAGGAAGGTGAGTTGTATTTGTGAAGTCCACTGCTGAAATTGTAGGTGAATGTTTTCCGTACTTGGTGCACTGAAAAACTGTGATTTCATTTCTCTCATTCTTGGCCGTACAGAGAGGAGACGACGTGTTTATTTCAGCCGCATCGATTTCCATCGATAGACGAGTGAGACAAGAAAATGCCAGCGGGTCGAGCTCTTATCCTCGTGCATCGTTTCGAAAACGTAAGTGGATGTGTGTTTGTACTGCTCCATCGCGATAGATTTCTTTTGCGTTTGTGTTATGTTGCGTTCTGGAGAGCCCGTTTTGCATTGAGTAACTGAGGACCCGCCAGATCAGTTGGCGTTACATTTCTGTGGCCAACACTTTGTGGTTTCTCTATGTTATCAGTTAATTGGATTGTTATCATATAAAAAAGTAAATCTTTCATGGTCAGGATAGTGTCTTATCGGCCCTTTGAATACGTACTGTCCGTGTTGAGCAGGGAACAGTAAGACTTTGAAGTGCGCTACGTCACGTAAGTCACGTTTTCGCAAGATCAATGTTGTAGTGTTGTAGCCTTCGTTGTATACATATATCATCCGGGCTAGGTTAACTTCCATCTAATGCATAACAGTGCATGCATTTTTTACTTGTCGTATCCTGTTCTTTGCTCACACGAAAAGATACGTTTCATGTCATAAACGTTGGATTGATAAGATCTCGCGCGCACGCGCTCCCTTGGAATACAAGTTCCACTTTCTCTCGTGAACTATTTTGTTTTTGTCGTATGTCTCATCTTTGACATATCGTTGGCATGTTGTGTTCAAAAAACCTGGTTTGGAATGTTCTTTCATTGAAAGAAACTGAGATTTTTTGAGATAATCAAGTGTACAGAAGGAAAAAGGGAAGCCTACAACACGGGGGTATTCCCAGGCGGTCTCCCATCCAAGTACTAACCCCGCCCGACAGGGCTTAACTTCGGTGATCGGACGAGAACGGTGTTTTTTCCCTGTGGTATGGTCGTAGACAAGTAATTTGCCGTGAAAATTAACTTTTGTTATAAGGGAAAATGAAAACGAGGTCAGAGCAAGCACAATGTGCATTTGTCCTCTTGCCGTCAACGCAAGTGCCATGCAATGCTGGTGCTGCTGCCCACTGTACAAGAGCGATCGTTGTGTGCGCCTCGCTTTTCAGGTTGGCTTTGGGCATTCCTTCCTTGGCACGGATTGTAATCGGACCACCATATCTCGTGGCCATGAGACTGGGAGCACCTTGTCCGCCGTGAGCATTTACGGGCATCGCTTCTCGGCCTTTTGGCTAAGATCAAGTGTAGTATCTGTTCTTATCAGCTTAATATCTGATACGCTGCTCATCGAGCAGCTCATATATTAAACTGATTTTTGGAACTGGGCCGTGGAAAAGAGGCTTGCCTCGTCCCGGCCACGGGTGCCTCGGTATAGCACTACCTCCGAGCGTGGCCCACTTCCCTCTGGGGAAGAAATAATCAAGTGAAAGCAGAAAAAGTGACCAAGCAACCAACCTTCACATTCTCTTCTCTTTTCTAGGTAGCATAGCAGCGAGTGGACAGCACGACACGACAGGACGAGGAGCACGTGACCTCCATTACCACATGGTATGCGCAGACAAGTTGCGTTTTGCGGTCCCGGAGAGGCTGAAAAGGCATACTTACCTGACGCGGGAGGCACTGTGATCAGGGAGGCAGTCCTCTCAAGGTGAGGCTCTTTCATTGCACTTCGATTGGGTTGACCCTTGCGATTACCCCAAATGTGGGGTAACTCGAGCGTATAATTTCTGGTAGTGGGGACCTGCGTTCGCGCTAGTCCCCGCACCAAACCCCGGTGGCAAAGTTGGCTAATGGGAAGGTTTGTTGGTAACGTTTCAGGCAGGGCAGGGAAGGAGATGCGGTGGCGGTGTAAGGACTAAGGAAGGTGAGTTGTATTTGTGAAGTCCACTGCTGAAATTGTAGGTGAATGTTCCGTACTTGGTGCACTGAAAAACTGTGATTTCATTTCTCTCATTCTTGGCCGTACAGAGAGGGAGACGACGTGTTTATTTCAGCCGCATCGATTTCCATCGATAGACGAGTGAGACAAGAAAATGCCAGCGGGTCGAGCTCTTATCCTCGTGCATCGTTTCGAAAACGTAAGTGGATGTGTGTTTGTACTGCTCCATCGCGATAGATTTCTTTTGCGTTGTGTTATGTTGCGTTCTGGAGAGCCCGTTTTGCATTGAGTAACTGAGGACCCGCCAGATCAGTTGGCGTTACATTTCTGTGGCCAACACTTTGTGGTTTCTCTATGTTATCAGTTAATTGGATTGTTATCATAAAAGTAAATCTTTCATGGTCAGGATAGTGTCTTATCGGCCCTTTGAATACGTACTGTCCGTGTTGAGCAGGGAACAGTAAGACTTTGAAGTGCGCTACGTCACGTAAGTCACGTTTTCGCAAGATCAATGTTGTAGTGTTGTAGCCTTCGTTGTATACATATCATCCGGGCTAGGTTAACTTCCATCTAATGCATAACAGTGCATGCATTTTTTACTTGTCGTATCCTGTTCTTTGCTCACACGAAAAGATACGTTTCATGTCATAAACGTTGGATTGATAAGATCTCGCGCGCACGCGCTCCCTTGGGAATACAAGTTCCACTTTCTCGTGTGAACTATTTTGTTTTTGTCGTATGTCGTATGTCTCATCTTTGACATATCGTTGGCATGTTGTGTTCAAAAAACCTGGTTTGGAATGTTCTTTCATTGAAAGAAACTGAGATTTTTTGAGATAATCAAGTGTACAGAAGGAAAAGGGAAGCCTACAACACGGGGTATTCCCAGGCGGTCTCCCATCCAAGTACTAACCCCGCCCGACAGGCTTAACTTCGGTGATCGGACGAGAACCGGTGTTTTCCCTGTGTGGTATGGTCGTAGACAAGTAATTTGCCGTGAAAATTAACTTTGTTATAAGGGAAAATGAAAACGAGGTCAGAGCAAGCACAATGTGCATTTGTCCTCTTGCCGTCAACGCAAGTGCCATGCAATGCTGGTGCTGCTGCCCACTGTACAAGAGCGATCGTTGTGTGCGCCTCGCTTTCAGGTTGGCTTTGGGCATTCCTTCCTTGGCACGGATTGTAATCGGACCACCATATCTCGTGGCCATGAGACTGGGAGCACCTTGTCCGCCGTGAGCATTTACGGGCATCGCTTCTCGGCCTTTTGGCTAAGATCAAGTGTGTAGTATCTGTTCTTATATCAGCTTAATATCTGATACGCTGCTCATCGAGCAGCTCATATATTAAACTGATTTTTGGAACTGGGCCGTGGAAAAGAGGCTTGCCTCGTCCCGGCCACGGGTTGCCTCGGTATAGCACTACCTCCGAGCGTGGCCCACTTCCCTCTGGGGAAGAAATAATCAAGTGAAAGCAGAAAAAGTGACCAAGCAACCAACCTTCACATTCTCTTCTCTTTTCTAGGTAGCATAGCAGCGAGTGGACAGCACGACACGACAGGACGAGGAGCACGTGACCTCCATTACCACATGGTATGCGCAGACAAGTTGCGTTTTGCGGTCCCGGAGAGGCTGAAAAGGCATACTTACCTGACGCGGGAGGCACTGTGATCAGGGAGGCAGTCCTCTCAAGGTGAGGCTCTTTCATTGCACTTCGATTGGGTTGACCCTTGCGATTACCCCAAATGTGGGTAACTCGAGCGTATAATTTCTGGTAGTGGGGACCTGCGTTCGCGCTAGTCCCCGCACCAAACCCCGGTGGCAAAGTTGGCTAATGGGAAGGTTTGTTGGTAACGTTTCAGGCAGGGCAGGGAAGGAGATGCGGTGGCGGTGTAAGGACTAAGGAAGGTGAGTTGTATTTGTGAAGTCCACTGCTGAAATTGTAGGTGAATGTTCCGTACTTGGTGCACTGAAAAACTGTGATTTCATTTCTCTCATTCTTGGCCGTACAGAGAGGGAGACGACGTGTTTATTTCAGCCGCATCGATTTCCATCGATAGACGAGTGAGACAAGAAAATGCCAGCGGGTCGAGCTCTTATCCTCGTGCATCGTTTCGAAAACGTAAGTGGATGTGTGTTTGTACTGCTCCATCGCGATAGATTTATTTTGCGTTGTGTTATGTTGCGTTCTGGAGAGCCCGTTTTGCATTGAGTAACTGAGGACCCGCCAGATCAGTTGGCGTTACATTTCTGTGGCCAACACTTTGTGGTTTCTCTATGTTATCAGTTAATTGGATTGTTATCATAAAAAGTAAATCTTTCATGGTCAGGATAGTGTCTTATCGGCCCTTTGAATACGTACTGTCCGTGTTGAGCAGGGAACAGTAAGACTTTGAAGTGCGCTACGTCACGTAAGTCACGTTTTCGCAAGATCAATGTTGTAGTGTTGTAGCCTTCGTTGTATACATATCATCCGGGCTAGGTTAACTTCCATCTAATGCATAACAGTGCATGCATTTTTTACTTGTCGTATCCTGTTCTTTGCTCACACGAAAAGATACGTTTCATGTCATAAACGTTGGATTGATAAGATCTCGCGCGCACGCGCTCCCTTGGGAATACAAGTTCCACTTTCTCGTGTGAACTATTTTGTTTTTGTCGTATGTCTCATCTTTGACATATCGTTGGCATGTTGTGTTCAAAAAACCTGGTTTGGAATGTTCTTTCATTGAAAGAAACTGAGATTTTTTGAGATAATCAAGTGTACAGAAGGAAAAAGGGAAGCCTACAACACGGGGTATTCCCAGGCGGTCTCCCATCCAAGTACTAACCCCGCCCGACAGGGCTTAACTTCGGTGATCGGACGAGAACCGGTGTTTTCCCTGTGGTATGGTCGTAGACAAGTAATTTGCCGTGAAAATTAACTTTGTTATAAGGGAAAATGAAAACGAGGTCAGAGCAAGCACAATGTGCATTTGTCCTCTTGCCGTCAACGCAAGTGCCATGCAATGCTGGTGCTGCTGCCCACTGTACAAGAGCGATCGTTGTGTGCGCCTCGCTTTCAGGTTGGCTTTGGGCATTCCTTCCTTGGCACGGATTGTAATCGGACCACCATATCTCGTGGCCATGAGACTGGGAGCACCTTGTCCGCCGTGAGCATTTACGGGCATCCTGCCAAAAGTACTGAGATTCTGTTAAAAAATTACAAAATGTTAAAAACCACCAAGTGGTGGCACTTTATGTAAAGTGGCTGAGAATACAGGTGTGCGTCGTAAGGGGTACTGTTTGCTAGTGGTGGTACCGACAGTCTTGTTTCTTCGGGTGTTTCCTCCATCCTCCCAATCTGTTGAACCTTTGGAGGTGGAAATGGTTGAGGTATCCACTCCTCGTAAACGCGGTTGTGATTCCGTTGAGAACCTCCTCTGATAGCTCTTCTGTTACTCCTTCCCGGAAGGCTCTTACAAAGGTGGCTAAGAAGAGCGGAGCTGCGCCCTCTTCTACTAAATCGAAGACTCGTGCTTCAGCTGATACTGTCAAGTCTGCGAAGCACGAAGGTTTGCCTGATGTGTCGTTTTCCCTCCCCCAACGCAAAGCACGTACATAGTTACTCTTTTACTGTACTCCATTATGGCTCTGTCAGTTGTCTCAATTAACGTCAACGGTCTGCGAGACCAGTCTAAGCGAGCTGGGTTTGTACAGTGGCTTCATTCCTTGCCTGTTGTTTCCTGATGTAGTGTGCCTCCAAGAGGCCCACTGCATCTCCCTCAGTGAGTGTCAGTCCTGGTTTCCAGTCATCTGGTCTTTCCGTTGTGGTGTCTCCGGCTCTAATAAGTCCTTGTGGTTGTATGTTTTTGTTTTCGTCCAGTGTTGTCCCTTGTTAAATCTCTTCCTCTGATAGTTGTGGTCGGTTTTTGTTATGTGAGTTTTCTTTGCGTGGCGCTGTGTTCAGGGTTGCTTGCATTTATGCTCCCAATCGTAACCCTGATCGTGATGCCTTCCTGGACGGGGTCTCTTCCCGATTAGACCCTTCAGTTCCCACCCTCCTCGCCGGCGATTTTAATACCGTCTTTGATCGCGCTGCTGACCGTGTGGGCTCCGTGGTCGGTGATACCTCGCGTGAGAGTGTTGTTGCCCTTGGTCGTCTTTTTGACGATGTCTGTTGTATTGATATTTGGAGATACCTCCATCCGTCTTCCTCCGCCTTTACCTGGACTAAGGCGGATGGCTCTATCTCCTCCCGTATAGATCTAATTGGGTGCCCTTATGTCTGGGTTGCGTCTCTGTCTCTGTTTGTGAAATTCTTCCGTGTCCGTTTTCAGACCATTGTGCTGTGTCCTGCTCTCTTACTGTTCCTGACGTTATTCCTCCTGGTCCGGGGCTTTGGAAGCTTAATACCTCAGTCCTGGAGGAGGAGGAGTACTGGTCTGTCGCCTTATTTCTGACTTTTGGGCCGATTGGAAGGACTGTAAGCTCTGTTTTTCCTCTCTTTCCAAGTGGTGGGATTCCGGTAAAGCAAAGATCGAAGGGCATTACGGTATCTTACTGTGTGCGCCGGTCGCAGAAAGAATCTTGGTCACGCGATTTGTTGGCTAGTTGGCGGCACACCTCAAGGCACGGCTTGATGCTGGTTGCCTGTCTGTTTTAGGTGTTTATCGATCCACCCTTGAACAGCTTTCCGCCTATGACATCAGGGCTGCTCAAGGTGCCCAAGTACGGTCACGTGTGTCCGATGGGTTGAGGAGGGCGAAGTCTCATCGGCGTACTTTTTTCGTTTAGAGAAGAAACGGTCTGCTGACCGGTGGGTTTCTGCGCTTCGGAACCCTGATGGGTCCATTGTTTCAACACCTTCTGATCTGTGTTCTTCGTTCGCCACTTTCTACTCCTCTCTTTTTTTACTGCCTGTCCTACGGATTCCGCCGCTCAAGATATTCTTCTCAGTAATGTGTCCCTCGTCCTTTCATCTGCCCAAGCTGATCTTTGTGAGGGCTTTCTGACTCTTGAGGAGTGTCATCGTGCCCTTGTTGGCATGGCTCGTCGTAAAGCCCCGGGGTCCGATGGCCTCTCCCATGGAGTTTTAACTTGAAATTCTGGGACGTCCTTGGGTCTGATTTAGTGGAGGTCTTGAATTCGTGTTATCTGTCTGGTTCTATGTCTTTGTCTCAACGGCGGGGTCTCATATCCTTAATCTTTAAGAAGGGAGATCGGTTGGACGCTCGTAACTGGCGCCCCATCTCCCTTCTCAACGTCGACTATAAGCTTGCTTCTCGTGTTTATTGCTGGGCGCCTTCTCAAAGTTATCCATCTGGTTTGTTAGTGAGGATCAGACCTGCGGTGTTCCTGGCAGGTTTATTGGCGAGAATGTTGCTCTTTTGCGTGATGTGGTTGCCTTTGCCACGGAATCTGACATCCCGTTGCCGTTCTCTCCTTAGACCAGGAAAAGGCCTTTGATAGAGTGGATTGGTCATTTATGTGTGCTACTTTGTCGAGGATGGGTTTTGGCCCATCTTTTGTCCGTTGGGTTGTTCTGTTCTATTCTGCTGTCCAAAGCTCTGTAGTTGTTAATGGTTATCTGTCTCGGTTTTTTCCTTTGTCTCGTGGCGTGCGTCAGGGCTGTCCTTTGTCTCCATTATTGTATGTTCTAGTTTCTGAAGTGCTTGCTGTTAACATTCGTGCCAATCCACGTATCATTGGTCTTTCTGTCCCCGGGCCCCCGCGGGCCCTGTCTCCGATCTCGCAGTACGCCGATGACACCTCTCTCATTGTCACGTCTGATATTGCCATTGCTGCTATTTTTGAAGTTTATGCTCTTTTTGAAAGGGGTTCTGGTGCTAAGCTTAATCAGGGATCCAAATCCAAGGGATTGTGGCTCGGTTCGTGGTCTGGCAGGACTGACCCCCCTGTCACCCTGGACTGGGACCTCGGCCAAGATCAAAGTGCTGGGCGTCTTTATTGGGCCTGGGAATTTGGAGGAAGTGAACTGGCGTCCTAGGATTGATGCCGTGGAGAATGTGCTGGCTTCTTGGAGGCAACGCTCCCTGTCCTACGGCGGGAGAGCTCTCGTCATCAACGCCTTGGCCCTTTCTAGGGTTTTGGTACATTGCCTCCCTAATTCATGTCCCCCCTTGGGTTTCTTCCGAGCTTTGTAAATTGGTTTTTGGGTTTTTTTGGAAGGGCAAACGCGATCTGGTTTCTCGTGCTGTTGTTGTTCAGCCTACATCTGCTGGTGGGTTTTTCTGTCATTGATCTTCGTCTTAAGGTTTCTGCGCTTCTTGTCCAGTGGGTTCGGCGTTTCACTGTTTTCTCCGCGTAGTTGGGTCCATTTCTTTTCCTTTTGGTGTGATTCTCGTTTTGGTGTCCCTGCTCTTGATGTTGTTCTGTCCCGTCCTGAGGCCTTTTCCTCCAAGTCCCTCCCCCCGTTTTACTCTGCTCTTCTGTCTGCTTGGCGTTTGGTTGGTGGTTCCTTTTCCCGTCGGCGTCGTTCCTCCCTTGTCATTGCGTCTTTGTCCCCTCATCATGTTTGCTGCTGTTTCCTCTATCTCTGCAAATTCTGTTTATTTGTTTTTGCTGTCTGAGGATCGTCCGACTCCCCATTGTGTTGACAAGTTTTTTCCTTTGTATGGCTATACTCTCTACTGGCCTTCGACCTGGTCCCAATTGTTCTTCTTCAATCTTGACCGCCCAGTGATCGATCTCAACTGAAAGGTCGCCATGGCGTGTTGTACACTGCCGATCGCCTTGTCGGTTTTTGGGTACTCGGTCGACCCTTCTTGCTTTTTGCCGTCTTGCCTCTGAATGTCCTTCTCACTTGTTTTTCTCCTGCCCTCTTGCTCATAGTGTTCTTTCATGGTTACAGTCTCTATTGTTTGGTTTTTTCGTCTTCGTCCCCTTCTTTGGTTTGCCGTCACGTGCTGTTTGGTTTTTGACCCGGCTGAGATCCGTCGAGTTCCTCGTGTTTTCGTGTACATCCTAGGTTGTCTGTAAGTATTTTATCTGGCTCGCTCGGAATGACTTTCGTTTCCGTAATGTGCCGCCCGGTGCTCTCGATGTCATCGCAAAGGTCCGCTCTCGTGTCAAGTTCAATCTACCTCTCCTTTTTAAGCGTTTCAAGTCCCCCCGTCGTCTACGTTATTTTCATCGTCAGTGGGGTGCGTCTGGCATTATCGGCTCTGTTTGCAATGGTCGTTTTTCTCTGTCCCAGTTCTAGTCCCATTGTCGCCCCAAGCTGTTGCTGTCTCGCGGCGTACCTACTCCTGTTAGGATGAGTCTTTCTGACTGGCGTCCTTGTCAGGTCTGCCATTCGCCGCTGCACAGTTCGGTTGTTTTTGTTTTGTCCTGTAGTCCTTCGTCCTGTTGGTTTGCTTGTTTGTTTGTTTGATGTGGAAATGCCATTCTCGAGTGTAAGTCGGACGAGGCGTCTCGTGAATGCTTTTCTTCGTTAGTTTTGTTTTTTTTTTTTGTTTGTAGGGGCGGGGTTCGATTCCCCGGTGACGTTTGACGTGCTGGTGCACCCCCGTTTGAGGCGAACCATTGTTGTTGATGGATGAGTCTGAATGTCTGGCAGCCATTGCACTCACCCTACCGGGGGGCTGCCATTCGCCTTAAACATAAAAAAAACTTACCTGACGCGGGAGGCACTTGGTGATCAGGGAGGCAGTCCTCTCAAGGTGAGGCTCTTTCATTGCACTTCGATTGGGGTTGACCCTTGCGATTACCCCAAATGTGGGTAACTCGAGCGTATAATTTCTGGTAGTGGGGACCTGCGTTCGCGCTTAGTCCCGCACCAAACCCCGGTGGCAAAGTTGGCTAATGGGAAGTTTGTTGGTAACGTTTCAGGCAGGGCAGGGAAGGAGATGCGGTGGCGGTGTAAGGACTAAGGAAGGTGAGTTGTATTTGTGAAGTCCACTGCTGAAATTGTAGGTGAATGTCCGTACTTGGTGCACTGAAAAACTGTGATTTCATTTCTCTCATTCTTGGCCGTACAGAGAGGGAGACGACGTGTTTATTTCAGCCGCATCGATTTCCATCGATAGACGAGTGAGACAAGAAAATGCCAGCGGGTCGAGCTCTTATCCTCGTGCATCGTTTCGAAAACGTAAGTGGATGTGTGTTTGTACTGCTCCATCGCGATAGATTTCTTTTGCGTTGTGTTATGTTGCGTTCTGGAGAGCCCCGTTTGCATTGAGTAACTGAGGACCCGCCAGATCAGTTGGCGTTACATTTCTGTGCCAACACTTTGTGGTTTCTCTATGTTATCAGTTAATTGGATTGTTATCATAAAAAGTAAATCTTTCATGGTTCAGGATAGTGTCTTTATCGGCCCTTTGAATACGTACTGTCCGTGTTGAGCAGGGAACAGTAAGACTTTGAAGTGCGCTACGTCACGTAAGTCACGTTTTCGCAAGATCAATGTTGTAGTGTTGTAGCCTTCGTTGTATACATATCATCCGGGCTAGGTTAACTTCCATCTAATGCATAACAGTGCATGCATTTTTTACTTGTCGTATCCTGTTCTTTGCTCACACGAAAAGATACGTTTCATGTCATAAACGTTGGATTGATAAGATCTCGCGCGCACGCGCTCCCTTGGGAATACAAGTTCCACTTTCTCGTGTGAACTATTTTGTTTTTGTCGTATGTCTCATCTTTGACATATCGTTGGCATGTTGTGTTCAAAAAACCTGGTTTGGAATGTGTCTTTCTTTCATTGAAAGAAACTGAGATTTTTTGAGATAATCAAGTGTACAGAAGAAAAAGGGAAGCCTACAACACGGGGTATTCCCAGGCGGTCTCCCATCCAAGTACTAAACCCCGCCCGACAGGGCTTAACTTCGGTGATCGGACGAGAACCGGTGTTTTCCCTGTGGTATGGTCGTAGACAAGTAATTTGCCGTGAAAATTAAACTTTGTTATAAGGGAAAATGAAAACGAGGTCAGAGCAAGCACAATGTGCATTTGTCCTCTTGCCGTCACGCAAGTGCCATGCAATGCTGGTGCTGCTGCCCACTGTACAAGAGCGATCGTTGTGTGCGCCTCGCTTTCAGGTTGGCTTTGGGCATTCCTTCCTTGGCACGGATTGTAACGGACCACCATATCTCGTGGCCATGAGACTGGGAGCACCTTGTCCGCCGTGAGCCATTTACGGGCATCGCTTCTCGGCCTTTTGGCTAAGATCAAGTGTAGTAATCTGTTCTTATCAGCTTAATATCTGATACGCTGCTCATCGAGCAGCTCATATATTAAACTGATTTTTGGAACTGGGCCGTGGAAAAGAGGCTTGCCTCGTCCCGGCCACGGGTTGCCTCGGTATAGCACTACCTCCGAGCGTGGCCCACTTCCCTCTGGGGAAGAAATAATCAAGTGAAAGCAGAAAAAGTGACCAAGCAACCAACCTTCACATTCTCTTCTCTTTTCTAGGTAGCATAGCAGCGAGTGGACAGCACGACACGACAGGACGAGGAGCACGTGACCTCCATTACCACATGGTATGCGCAGACAAGTTGCGTTTTGCGGTCCCGGAGAGGCTGAAAAGGCATACTTACCTGACGCGGGAGGCACTGTGATCAGGGAGGCAGTCCTCTCAAGGTGAGGCTCTTTCATTGCACTTCGATTGGGTTGACCCTTGCGATTACCCCAAATGTGGGTAACTCGAGCGTATAATTTCTGGTAGTGGGGACCTGCGTTCGCGCTAGTCCCCGCACCAAACCCCGGTGGCAAAGTTGGCTAATGGGAAGGTTTGTTGGTAACGTTTCAGGCAGGGCAGGGAAGGAGATGCGGTGGCGGTGTAAGGACTAAGGAAGGTGAGTTGTATTTGTGAAGTCCACTGCTGAAATTGTAGGTGAATGTTCCGTACTTGGTGCACTGAAAAACTGTGATTTCATTTCTCTCATTCTTGGCCGTACAGAGAGGGAGACGACGTGTTTATTTCAGCCGCATCGATTTCCATCGATAGACGAGTGAGACAAGAAAATGCCAGCGGGTCGAGCTCTTATCCTCGTGCATCGTTTCGAAAACGTAAGTGGATGTGTGTTTGTACTGCTCCATCGCGATAGATTTATTTTGCGTTGTGTTATGTTGCGTTCTGGAGAGCCCGTTTTGCATTGAGTAACTGAGGACCCGCCAGATCAGTTGGCGTTACATTTCTGTGGCCAACACTTTGTGGTTTCTCTATGTTATCAGTTAATTGGATTGTTATCATAAAAAGTAAATCTTTCATGGTCAGGATAGTGTCTTATCGGCCCTTTGAATACGTACTGTCCGTGTTGAGCAGGGAACAGTAAGACTTTGAAGTGCGCTACGTCACGTAAGTCACGTTTTCGCAAGATCAATGTTGTAGTGTTGTAGCCTTCGTTGTATACATATCATCCGGGCTAGGTTAACTTCCATCTAATGCATAACAGTGCATGCATTTTTTACTTGTCGTATCCTGTTCTTTGCTCACACGAAAAGATACGTTTCATGTCATAAACGTTGGATTGATAAGATCTCGCGCGCACGCGCTCCCTTGGGAATACAAGTTCCACTTTCTCGTGTGAACTATTTTGTTTTTGTCGTATGTCTCATCTTTGACATATCGTTGGCATGTTGTGTTCAAAAAACCTGGTTTGGAATGTTCTTTCATTGAAAGAAACTGAGATTTTTTGAGATAATCAAGTGTACAGAAGGAAAAAGGGAAGCCTACAACACGGGGTATTCCCAGGCGGTCTCCCATCCAAGTACTAACCCCGCCCGACAGGGCTTAACTTCGGTGATCGGACGAGAACCGGTGTTTTCCCTGTGGTATGGTCGTAGACAAGTAATTTGCCGTGAAAATTAACTTTGTTATAAGGGAAAATGAAAACGAGGTCAGAGCAAGCACAATGTGCATTTGTCCTCTTGCCGTCAACGCAAGTGCCATGCAATGCTGGTGCTGCTGCCCACTGTACAAGAGCGATCGTTGTGTGCGCCTCGCTTTCAGGTTGGCTTTGGGCATTCCTTCCTTGGCACGGATTGTAATCGGACCACCATATCTCGTGGCCATGAGACTGGGAGCACCTTGTCCGCCGTGAGCATTTACGGGCATCCTGCCAAAAGTACTGAGATTCTGTTAAAAAATTACAAAATGTTAAAAACCACCAAGTGGTGGCACTTTATGTAAAGTGGCTGAGAATACAGGTGTGCGTCGTAAGGGGTACTGTTTGCTAGTGGTGGTACCGACAGTCTTGTTTCTTCGGGTGTTTCCTCCATCCTCCCAATCTGTTGAACCTTTGGAGGTGGAAATGGTTGAGGTATCCACTCCTCGTAAACGCGGTTGTGATTCCGTTGAGAACCTCCTCTGATAGCTCTTCTGTTACTCCTTCCCGGAAGGCTCTTACAAAGGTGGCTAAGAAGAGCGGAGCTGCGCCCTCTTCTACTAAATCGAAGACTCGTGCTTCAGCTGATACTGTCAAGTCTGCGAAGCACGAAGGTTTGCCTGATGTGTCGTTTTCCCTCCCCCAACGCAAAGCACGTACATAGTTACTCTTTTACTGTACTCCATTATGGCTCTGTCAGTTGTCTCAATTAACGTCAACGGTCTGCGAGACCAGTCTAAGCGAGCTGGGTTTGTACAGTGGCTTCATTCCTTGCCTGTTGTTTCCTGATGTAGTGTGCCTCCAAGAGGCCCACTGCATCTCCCTCAGTGAGTGTCAGTCCTGGTTTCCAGTCATCTGGTCTTTCCGTTGTGGTGTCTCCGGCTCTAATAAGTCCTTGTGGTTGTATGTTTTTGTTTTCGTCCAGTGTTGTCCCTTGTTAAATCTCTTCCTCTGATAGTTGTGGTCGGTTTTTGTTATGTGAGTTTTCTTTGCGTGGCGCTGTGTTCAGGGTTGCTTGCATTTATGCTCCCAATCGTAACCCTGATCGTGATGCCTTCCTGGACGGGGTCTCTTCCCGATTAGACCCTTCAGTTCCCACCCTCCTCGCCGGCGATTTTAATACCGTCTTTGATCGCGCTGCTGACCGTGTGGGCTCCGTGGTCGGTGATACCTCGCGTGAGAGTGTTGTTGCCCTTGGTCGTCTTTTTGACGATGTCTGTTGTATTGATATTTGGAGATACCTCCATCCGTCTTCCTCCGCCTTTACCTGGACTAAGGCGGATGGCTCTATCTCCTCCCGTATAGATCTAATTGGGTGCCCTTATGTCTGGGTTGCGTCTCTGTCTCTGTTTGTGAAATTCTTCCGTGTCCGTTTTCAGACCATTGTGCTGTGTCCTGCTCTCTTACTGTTCCTGACGTTATTCCTCCTGGTCCGGGGCTTTGGAAGCTTAATACCTCAGTCCTGGAGGAGGAGGAGTACTGGTCTGTCGCCTTATTTCTGACTTTTGGGCCGATTGGAAGGACTGTAAGCTCTGTTTTTCCTCTCTTTCCAAGTGGTGGGATTCCGGTAAAGCAAAGATCGAAGGGCATTACGGTATCTTACTGTGTGCGCCGGTCGCAGAAAGAATCTTGGTCACGCGATTTGTTGGCTAGTTGGCGGCACACCTCAAGGCACGGCTTGATGCTGGTTGCCTGTCTGTTTTAGGTGTTTATCGATCCACCCTTGAACAGCTTTCCGCCTATGACATCAGGGCTGCTCAAGGTGCCCAAGTACGGTCACGTGTGTCCGATGGGTTGAGGAGGGCGAAGTCTCATCGGCGTACTTTTTTCGTTTAGAGAAGAAACGGTCTGCTGACCGGTGGGTTTCTGCGCTTCGGAACCCTGATGGGTCCATTGTTTCAACACCTTCTGATCTGTGTTCTTCGTTCGCCACTTTCTACTCCTCTCTTTTTTTACTGCCTGTCCTACGGATTCCGCCGCTCAAGATATTCTTCTCAGTAATGTGTCCCTCGTCCTTTCATCTGCCCAAGCTGATCTTTGTGAGGGCTTTCTGACTCTTGAGGAGTGTCATCGTGCCCTTGTTGGCATGGCTCGTCGTAAAGCCCCGGGGTCCGATGGCCTCTCCCATGGAGTTTTAACTTGAAATTCTGGGACGTCCTTGGGTCTGATTTAGTGGAGGTCTTGAATTCGTGTTATCTGTCTGGTTCTATGTCTTTGTCTCAACGGCGGGGTCTCATATCCTTAATCTTTAAGAAGGGAGATCGGTTGGACGCTCGTAACTGGCGCCCCATCTCCCTTCTCAACGTCGACTATAAGCTTGCTTCTCGTGTTTATTGCTGGGCGCCTTCTCAAAGTTATCCATCTGGTTTGTTAGTGAGGATCAGACCTGCGGTGTTCCTGGCAGGTTTATTGGCGAGAATGTTGCTCTTTTGCGTGATGTGGTTGCCTTTGCCACGGAATCTGACATCCCGTTGCCGTTCTCTCCTTAGACCAGGAAAAGGCCTTTGATAGAGTGGATTGGTCATTTATGTGTGCTACTTTGTCGAGGATGGGTTTTGGCCCATCTTTTGTCCGTTGGGTTGTTCTGTTCTATTCTGCTGTCCAAAGCTCTGTAGTTGTTAATGGTTATCTGTCTCGGTTTTTTCCTTTGTCTCGTGGCGTGCGTCAGGGCTGTCCTTTGTCTCCATTATTGTATGTTCTAGTTTCTGAAGTGCTTGCTGTTAACATTCGTGCCAATCCACGTATCATTGGTCTTTCTGTCCCCGGGCCCCCGCGGGCCCTGTCTCCGATCTCGCAGTACGCCGATGACACCTCTCTCATTGTCACGTCTGATATTGCCATTGCTGCTATTTTTGAAGTTTATGCTCTTTTTGAAAGGGGTTCTGGTGCTAAGCTTAATCAGGGATCCAAATCCAAGGGATTGTGGCTCGGTTCGTGGTCTGGCAGGACTGACCCCCCTGTCACCCTGGACTGGGACCTCGGCCAAGATCAAAGTGCTGGGCGTCTTTATTGGGCCTGGGAATTTGGAGGAAGTGAACTGGCGTCCTAGGATTGATGCCGTGGAGAATGTGCTGGCTTCTTGGAGGCAACGCTCCCTGTCCTACGGCGGGAGAGCTCTCGTCATCAACGCCTTGGCCCTTTCTAGGGTTTTGGTACATTGCCTCCCTAATTCATGTCCCCCCTTGGGTTTCTTCCGAGCTTTGTAAATTGGTTTTTGGGTTTTTTTGGAAGGGCAAACGCGATCTGGTTTCTCGTGCTGTTGTTGTTCAGCCTACATCTGCTGGTGGGTTTTTCTGTCATTGATCTTCGTCTTAAGGTTTCTGCGCTTCTTGTCCAGTGGGTTCGGCGTTTCACTGTTTTCTCCGCGTAGTTGGGTCCATTTCTTTTCCTTTTGGTGTGATTCTCGTTTTGGTGTCCCTGCTCTTGATGTTGTTCTGTCCCGTCCTGAGGCCTTTTCCTCCAAGTCCCTCCCCCCGTTTTACTCTGCTCTTCTGTCTGCTTGGCGTTTGGTTGGTGGTTCCTTTTCCCGTCGGCGTCGTTCCTCCCTTGTCATTGCGTCTTTGTCCCCTCATCATGTTTGCTGCTGTTTCCTCTATCTCTGCAAATTCTGTTTATTTGTTTTTGCTGTCTGAGGATCGTCCGACTCCCCATTGTGTTGACAAGTTTTTTCCTTTGTATGGCTATACTCTCTACTGGCCTTCGACCTGGTCCCAATTGTTCTTCTTCAATCTTGACCGCCCAGTGATCGATCTCAACTGAAAGGTCGCCATGGCGTGTTGTACACTGCCGATCGCCTTGTCGGTTTTTGGGTACTCGGTCGACCCTTCTTGCTTTTTGCCGTCTTGCCTCTGAATGTCCTTCTCACTTGTTTTTCTCCTGCCCTCTTGCTCATAGTGTTCTTTCATGGTTACAGTCTCTATTGTTTGGTTTTTTCGTCTTCGTCCCCTTCTTTGGTTTGCCGTCACGTGCTGTTTGGTTTTTGACCCGGCTGAGATCCGTCGAGTTCCTCGTGTTTTCGTGTACATCCTAGGTTGTCTGTAAGTATTTTATCTGGCTCGCTCGGAATGACTTTCGTTTCCGTAATGTGCCGCCCGGTGCTCTCGATGTCATCGCAAAGGTCCGCTCTCGTGTCAAGTTCAATCTACCTCTCCTTTTTAAGCGTTTCAAGTCCCCCCGTCGTCTACGTTATTTTCATCGTCAGTGGGGTGCGTCTGGCATTATCGGCTCTGTTTGCAATGGTCGTTTTTCTCTGTCCCAGTTCTAGTCCCATTGTCGCCCCAAGCTGTTGCTGTCTCGCGGCGTACCTACTCCTGTTAGGATGAGTCTTTCTGACTGGCGTCCTTGTCAGGTCTGCCATTCGCCGCTGCACAGTTCGGTTGTTTTTGTTTTGTCCTGTAGTCCTTCGTCCTGTTGGTTTGCTTGTTTGTTTGTTTGATGTGGAAATGCCATTCTCGAGTGTAAGTCGGACGAGGCGTCTCGTGAATGCTTTTCTTCGTTAGTTTTGTTTTTTTTTTTTGTTTGTAGGGGCGGGGTTCGATTCCCCGGTGACGTTTGACGTGCTGGTGCACCCCCGTTTGAGGCGAACCATTGTTGTTGATGGATGAGTCTGAATGTCTGGCAGCCATTGCACTCACCCTACCGGGGGGCTGCCATTCGCCTTAAACATAAAAAAAACTTACCTGACGCGGGAGGCACTTGGTGATCAGGGAGGCAGTCCTCTCAAGGTGAGGCTCTTTCATTGCACTTCGATTGGGGTTGACCCTTGCGATTACCCCAAATGTGGGTAACTCGAGCGTATAATTTCTGGTAGTGGGGACCTGCGTTCGCGCTTAGTCCCGCACCAAACCCCGGTGGCAAAGTTGGCTAATGGGAAGTTTGTTGGTAACGTTTCAGGCAGGGCAGGGAAGGAGATGCGGTGGCGGTGTAAGGACTAAGGAAGGTGAGTTGTATTTGTGAAGTCCACTGCTGAAATTGTAGGTGAATGTCCGTACTTGGTGCACTGAAAAACTGTGATTTCATTTCTCTCATTCTTGGCCGTACAGAGAGGGAGACGACGTGTTTATTTCAGCCGCATCGATTTCCATCGATAGACGAGTGAGACAAGAAAATGCCAGCGGGTCGAGCTCTTATCCTCGTGCATCGTTTCGAAAACGTAAGTGGATGTGTGTTTGTACTGCTCCATCGCGATAGATTTCTTTTGCGTTGTGTTATGTTGCGTTCTGGAGAGCCCCGTTTGCATTGAGTAACTGAGGACCCGCCAGATCAGTTGGCGTTACATTTCTGTGCCAACACTTTGTGGTTTCTCTATGTTATCAGTTAATTGGATTGTTATCATAAAAAGTAAATCTTTCATGGTTCAGGATAGTGTCTTTATCGGCCCTTTGAATACGTACTGTCCGTGTTGAGCAGGGAACAGTAAGACTTTGAAGTGCGCTACGTCACGTAAGTCACGTTTTCGCAAGATCAATGTTGTAGTGTTGTAGCCTTCGTTGTATACATATCATCCGGGCTAGGTTAACTTCCATCTAATGCATAACAGTGCATGCATTTTTTACTTGTCGTATCCTGTTCTTTGCTCACACGAAAAGATACGTTTCATGTCATAAACGTTGGATTGATAAGATCTCGCGCGCACGCGCTCCCTTGGGAATACAAGTTCCACTTTCTCGTGTGAACTATTTTGTTTTTGTCGTATGTCTCATCTTTGACATATCGTTGGCATGTTGTGTTCAAAAAACCTGGTTTGGAATGTGTCTTTCTTTCATTGAAAGAAACTGAGATTTTTTGAGATAATCAAGTGTACAGAAGAAAAAGGGAAGCCTACAACACGGGGTATTCCCAGGCGGTCTCCCATCCAAGTACTAAACCCCGCCCGACAGGGCTTAACTTCGGTGATCGGACGAGAACCGGTGTTTTCCCTGTGGTATGGTCGTAGACAAGTAATTTGCCGTGAAAATTAAACTTTGTTATAAGGGAAAATGAAAACGAGGTCAGAGCAAGCACAATGTGCATTTGTCCTCTTGCCGTCACGCAAGTGCCATGCAATGCTGGTGCTGCTGCCCACTGTACAAGAGCGATCGTTGTGTGCGCCTCGCTTTCAGGTTGGCTTTGGGCATTCCTTCCTTGGCACGGATTGTAACGGACCACCATATCTCGTGGCCATGAGACTGGGAGCACCTTGTCCGCCGTGAGCCATTTACGGGCATCGCTTCTCGGCCTTTTGGCTAAGATCAAGTGTAGTAATCTGTTCTTATCAGCTTAATATCTGATACGCTGCTCATCGAGCAGCTCATATATTAAACTGATTTTTGGAACTGGGCCGTGGAAAAGAGGCTTGCCTCGTCCCGGCCACGGGTTGCCTCGGTATAGCACTACCTCCGAGCGTGGCCCACTTCCCTCTGGGGAAGAAATAATCAAGTGAAAGCAGAAAAAGTGACCAAGCAACCAACCTTCACATTCTCTTCTCTTTTCTAGGTAGCATAGCAGCGAGTGGACAGCACGACACGACAGGACGAGGAGCACGTGACCTCCATTACCACATGGTATGCGCAGACAAGTTGCGTTTTGCGGTCCCGGAGAGGCTGAAAAGGCATACTTACCTGACGCGGGAGGCACTGTGATCAGGGAGGCAGTCCTCTCAAGGTGAGGCTCTTTCATTGCACTTCGATTGGGTTGACCCTTGCGATTACCCCAAATGTGGGTAACTCGAGCGTATAATTTCTGGTAGTGGGGACCTGCGTTCGCGCTAGTCCCCGCACCAAACCCCGGTGGCAAAGTTGGCTAATGGGAAGGTTTGTTGGTAACGTTTCAGGCAGGGCAGGGAAGGAGATGCGGTGGCGGTGTAAGGACTAAGGAAGGTGAGTTGTATTTGTGAAGTCCACTGCTGAAATTGTAGGTGAATGTTCCGTACTTGGTGCACTGAAAAACTGTGATTTCATTTCTCTCATTCTTGGCCGTACAGAGAGGGAGACGACGTGTTTATTTCAGCCGCATCGATTTCCATCGATAGACGAGTGAGACAAGAAAATGCCAGCGGGTCGAGCTCTTATCCTCGTGCATCGTTTCGAAAACGTAAGTGGATGTGTGTTTGTACTGCTCCATCGCGATAGATTTATTTTGCGTTGTGTTATGTTGCGTTCTGGAGAGCCCGTTTTGCATTGAGTAACTGAGGACCCGCCAGATCAGTTGGCGTTACATTTCTGTGGCCAACACTTTGTGGTTTCTCTATGTTATCAGTTAATTGGATTGTTATCATAAAAAGTAAATCTTTCATGGTCAGGATAGTGTCTTATCGGCCCTTTGAATACGTACTGTCCGTGTTGAGCAGGGAACAGTAAGACTTTGAAGTGCGCTACGTCACGTAAGTCACGTTTTCGCAAGATCAATGTTGTAGTGTTGTAGCCTTCGTTGTATACATATCATCCGGGCTAGGTTAACTTCCATCTAATGCATAACAGTGCATGCATTTTTTACTTGTCGTATCCTGTTCTTTGCTCACACGAAAAGATACGTTTCATGTCATAAACGTTGGATTGATAAGATCTCGCGCGCACGCGCTCCCTTGGGAATACAAGTTCCACTTTCTCGTGTGAACTATTTTGTTTTTGTCGTATGTCTCATCTTTGACATATCGTTGGCATGTTGTGTTCAAAAAACCTGGTTTGGAATGTTCTTTCATTGAAAGAAACTGAGATTTTTTGAGATAATCAAGTGTACAGAAGGAAAAAGGGAAGCCTACAACACGGGGTATTCCCAGGCGGTCTCCCATCCAAGTACTAACCCCGCCCGACAGGGCTTAACTTCGGTGATCGGACGAGAACCGGTGTTTTCCCTGTGGTATGGTCGTAGACAAGTAATTTGCCGTGAAAATTAACTTTGTTATAAGGGAAAATGAAAACGAGGTCAGAGCAAGCACAATGTGCATTTGTCCTCTTGCCGTCAACGCAAGTGCCATGCAATGCTGGTGCTGCTGCCCACTGTACAAGAGCGATCGTTGTGTGCGCCTCGCTTTCAGGTTGGCTTTGGGCATTCCTTCCTTGGCACGGATTGTAATCGGACCACCATATCTCGTGGCCATGAGACTGGGAGCACCTTGTCCGCCGTGAGCATTTACGGGCATCCTGCCAAAAGTACTGAGATTCTGTTAAAAAATTACAAAATGTTAAAAACCACCAAGTGGTGGCACTTTATGTAAAGTGGCTGAGAATACAGGTGTGCGTCGTAAGGGGTACTGTTTGCTAGTGGTGGTACCGACAGTCTTGTTTCTTCGGGTGTTTCCTCCATCCTCCCAATCTGTTGAACCTTTGGAGGTGGAAATGGTTGAGGTATCCACTCCTCGTAAACGCGGTTGTGATTCCGTTGAGAACCTCCTCTGATAGCTCTTCTGTTACTCCTTCCCGGAAGGCTCTTACAAAGGTGGCTAAGAAGAGCGGAGCTGCGCCCTCTTCTACTAAATCGAAGACTCGTGCTTCAGCTGATACTGTCAAGTCTGCGAAGCACGAAGGTTTGCCTGATGTGTCGTTTTCCCTCCCCCAACGCAAAGCACGTACATAGTTACTCTTTTACTGTACTCCATTATGGCTCTGTCAGTTGTCTCAATTAACGTCAACGGTCTGCGAGACCAGTCTAAGCGAGCTGGGTTTGTACAGTGGCTTCATTCCTTGCCTGTTGTTTCCTGATGTAGTGTGCCTCCAAGAGGCCCACTGCATCTCCCTCAGTGAGTGTCAGTCCTGGTTTCCAGTCATCTGGTCTTTCCGTTGTGGTGTCTCCGGCTCTAATAAGTCCTTGTGGTTGTATGTTTTTGTTTTCGTCCAGTGTTGTCCCTTGTTAAATCTCTTCCTCTGATAGTTGTGGTCGGTTTTTGTTATGTGAGTTTTCTTTGCGTGGCGCTGTGTTCAGGGTTGCTTGCATTTATGCTCCCAATCGTAACCCTGATCGTGATGCCTTCCTGGACGGGGTCTCTTCCCGATTAGACCCTTCAGTTCCCACCCTCCTCGCCGGCGATTTTAATACCGTCTTTGATCGCGCTGCTGACCGTGTGGGCTCCGTGGTCGGTGATACCTCGCGTGAGAGTGTTGTTGCCCTTGGTCGTCTTTTTGACGATGTCTGTTGTATTGATATTTGGAGATACCTCCATCCGTCTTCCTCCGCCTTTACCTGGACTAAGGCGGATGGCTCTATCTCCTCCCGTATAGATCTAATTGGGTGCCCTTATGTCTGGGTTGCGTCTCTGTCTCTGTTTGTGAAATTCTTCCGTGTCCGTTTTCAGACCATTGTGCTGTGTCCTGCTCTCTTACTGTTCCTGACGTTATTCCTCCTGGTCCGGGGCTTTGGAAGCTTAATACCTCAGTCCTGGAGGAGGAGGAGTACTGGTCTGTCGCCTTATTTCTGACTTTTGGGCCGATTGGAAGGACTGTAAGCTCTGTTTTTCCTCTCTTTCCAAGTGGTGGGATTCCGGTAAAGCAAAGATCGAAGGGCATTACGGTATCTTACTGTGTGCGCCGGTCGCAGAAAGAATCTTGGTCACGCGATTTGTTGGCTAGTTGGCGGCACACCTCAAGGCACGGCTTGATGCTGGTTGCCTGTCTGTTTTAGGTGTTTATCGATCCACCCTTGAACAGCTTTCCGCCTATGACATCAGGGCTGCTCAAGGTGCCCAAGTACGGTCACGTGTGTCCGATGGGTTGAGGAGGGCGAAGTCTCATCGGCGTACTTTTTTCGTTTAGAGAAGAAACGGTCTGCTGACCGGTGGGTTTCTGCGCTTCGGAACCCTGATGGGTCCATTGTTTCAACACCTTCTGATCTGTGTTCTTCGTTCGCCACTTTCTACTCCTCTCTTTTTTTACTGCCTGTCCTACGGATTCCGCCGCTCAAGATATTCTTCTCAGTAATGTGTCCCTCGTCCTTTCATCTGCCCAAGCTGATCTTTGTGAGGGCTTTCTGACTCTTGAGGAGTGTCATCGTGCCCTTGTTGGCATGGCTCGTCGTAAAGCCCCGGGGTCCGATGGCCTCTCCCATGGAGTTTTAACTTGAAATTCTGGGACGTCCTTGGGTCTGATTTAGTGGAGGTCTTGAATTCGTGTTATCTGTCTGGTTCTATGTCTTTGTCTCAACGGCGGGGTCTCATATCCTTAATCTTTAAGAAGGGAGATCGGTTGGACGCTCGTAACTGGCGCCCCATCTCCCTTCTCAACGTCGACTATAAGCTTGCTTCTCGTGTTTATTGCTGGGCGCCTTCTCAAAGTTATCCATCTGGTTTGTTAGTGAGGATCAGACCTGCGGTGTTCCTGGCAGGTTTATTGGCGAGAATGTTGCTCTTTTGCGTGATGTGGTTGCCTTTGCCACGGAATCTGACATCCCGTTGCCGTTCTCTCCTTAGACCAGGAAAAGGCCTTTGATAGAGTGGATTGGTCATTTATGTGTGCTACTTTGTCGAGGATGGGTTTTGGCCCATCTTTTGTCCGTTGGGTTGTTCTGTTCTATTCTGCTGTCCAAAGCTCTGTAGTTGTTAATGGTTATCTGTCTCGGTTTTTTCCTTTGTCTCGTGGCGTGCGTCAGGGCTGTCCTTTGTCTCCATTATTGTATGTTCTAGTTTCTGAAGTGCTTGCTGTTAACATTCGTGCCAATCCACGTATCATTGGTCTTTCTGTCCCCGGGCCCCCGCGGGCCCTGTCTCCGATCTCGCAGTACGCCGATGACACCTCTCTCATTGTCACGTCTGATATTGCCATTGCTGCTATTTTTGAAGTTTATGCTCTTTTTGAAAGGGGTTCTGGTGCTAAGCTTAATCAGGGATCCAAATCCAAGGGATTGTGGCTCGGTTCGTGGTCTGGCAGGACTGACCCCCCTGTCACCCTGGACTGGGACCTCGGCCAAGATCAAAGTGCTGGGCGTCTTTATTGGGCCTGGGAATTTGGAGGAAGTGAACTGGCGTCCTAGGATTGATGCCGTGGAGAATGTGCTGGCTTCTTGGAGGCAACGCTCCCTGTCCTACGGCGGGAGAGCTCTCGTCATCAACGCCTTGGCCCTTTCTAGGGTTTTGGTACATTGCCTCCCTAATTCATGTCCCCCCTTGGGTTTCTTCCGAGCTTTGTAAATTGGTTTTTGGGTTTTTTTGGAAGGGCAAACGCGATCTGGTTTCTCGTGCTGTTGTTGTTCAGCCTACATCTGCTGGTGGGTTTTTCTGTCATTGATCTTCGTCTTAAGGTTTCTGCGCTTCTTGTCCAGTGGGTTCGGCGTTTCACTGTTTTCTCCGCGTAGTTGGGTCCATTTCTTTTCCTTTTGGTGTGATTCTCGTTTTGGTGTCCCTGCTCTTGATGTTGTTCTGTCCCGTCCTGAGGCCTTTTCCTCCAAGTCCCTCCCCCCGTTTTACTCTGCTCTTCTGTCTGCTTGGCGTTTGGTTGGTGGTTCCTTTTCCCGTCGGCGTCGTTCCTCCCTTGTCATTGCGTCTTTGTCCCCTCATCATGTTTGCTGCTGTTTCCTCTATCTCTGCAAATTCTGTTTATTTGTTTTTGCTGTCTGAGGATCGTCCGACTCCCCATTGTGTTGACAAGTTTTTTCCTTTGTATGGCTATACTCTCTACTGGCCTTCGACCTGGTCCCAATTGTTCTTCTTCAATCTTGACCGCCCAGTGATCGATCTCAACTGAAAGGTCGCCATGGCGTGTTGTACACTGCCGATCGCCTTGTCGGTTTTTGGGTACTCGGTCGACCCTTCTTGCTTTTTGCCGTCTTGCCTCTGAATGTCCTTCTCACTTGTTTTTCTCCTGCCCTCTTGCTCATAGTGTTCTTTCATGGTTACAGTCTCTATTGTTTGGTTTTTTCGTCTTCGTCCCCTTCTTTGGTTTGCCGTCACGTGCTGTTTGGTTTTTGACCCGGCTGAGATCCGTCGAGTTCCTCGTGTTTTCGTGTACATCCTAGGTTGTCTGTAAGTATTTTATCTGGCTCGCTCGGAATGACTTTCGTTTCCGTAATGTGCCGCCCGGTGCTCTCGATGTCATCGCAAAGGTCCGCTCTCGTGTCAAGTTCAATCTACCTCTCCTTTTTAAGCGTTTCAAGTCCCCCCGTCGTCTACGTTATTTTCATCGTCAGTGGGGTGCGTCTGGCATTATCGGCTCTGTTTGCAATGGTCGTTTTTCTCTGTCCCAGTTCTAGTCCCATTGTCGCCCCAAGCTGTTGCTGTCTCGCGGCGTACCTACTCCTGTTAGGATGAGTCTTTCTGACTGGCGTCCTTGTCAGGTCTGCCATTCGCCGCTGCACAGTTCGGTTGTTTTTGTTTTGTCCTGTAGTCCTTCGTCCTGTTGGTTTGCTTGTTTGTTTGTTTGATGTGGAAATGCCATTCTCGAGTGTAAGTCGGACGAGGCGTCTCGTGAATGCTTTTCTTCGTTAGTTTTGTTTTTTTTTTTTGTTTGTAGGGGCGGGGTTCGATTCCCCGGTGACGTTTGACGTGCTGGTGCACCCCCGTTTGAGGCGAACCATTGTTGTTGATGGATGAGTCTGAATGTCTGGCAGCCATTGCACTCACCCTACCGGGGGGCTGCCATTCGCCTTAAACATAAAAAAAACTTACCTGACGCGGGAGGCACTTGGTGATCAGGGAGGCAGTCCTCTCAAGGTGAGGCTCTTTCATTGCACTTCGATTGGGGTTGACCCTTGCGATTACCCCAAATGTGGGTAACTCGAGCGTATAATTTCTGGTAGTGGGGACCTGCGTTCGCGCTTAGTCCCGCACCAAACCCCGGTGGCAAAGTTGGCTAATGGGAAGTTTGTTGGTAACGTTTCAGGCAGGGCAGGGAAGGAGATGCGGTGGCGGTGTAAGGACTAAGGAAGGTGAGTTGTATTTGTGAAGTCCACTGCTGAAATTGTAGGTGAATGTCCGTACTTGGTGCACTGAAAAACTGTGATTTCATTTCTCTCATTCTTGGCCGTACAGAGAGGGAGACGACGTGTTTATTTCAGCCGCATCGATTTCCATCGATAGACGAGTGAGACAAGAAAATGCCAGCGGGTCGAGCTCTTATCCTCGTGCATCGTTTCGAAAACGTAAGTGGATGTGTGTTTGTACTGCTCCATCGCGATAGATTTCTTTTGCGTTGTGTTATGTTGCGTTCTGGAGAGCCCCGTTTGCATTGAGTAACTGAGGACCCGCCAGATCAGTTGGCGTTACATTTCTGTGCCAACACTTTGTGGTTTCTCTATGTTATCAGTTAATTGGATTGTTATCATAAAAAGTAAATCTTTCATGGTTCAGGATAGTGTCTTTATCGGCCCTTTGAATACGTACTGTCCGTGTTGAGCAGGGAACAGTAAGACTTTGAAGTGCGCTACGTCACGTAAGTCACGTTTTCGCAAGATCAATGTTGTAGTGTTGTAGCCTTCGTTGTATACATATCATCCGGGCTAGGTTAACTTCCATCTAATGCATAACAGTGCATGCATTTTTTACTTGTCGTATCCTGTTCTTTGCTCACACGAAAAGATACGTTTCATGTCATAAACGTTGGATTGATAAGATCTCGCGCGCACGCGCTCCCTTGGGAATACAAGTTCCACTTTCTCGTGTGAACTATTTTGTTTTTGTCGTATGTCTCATCTTTGACATATCGTTGGCATGTTGTGTTCAAAAAACCTGGTTTGGAATGTGTCTTTCTTTCATTGAAAGAAACTGAGATTTTTTGAGATAATCAAGTGTACAGAAGAAAAAGGGAAGCCTACAACACGGGGTATTCCCAGGCGGTCTCCCATCCAAGTACTAAACCCCGCCCGACAGGGCTTAACTTCGGTGATCGGACGAGAACCGGTGTTTTCCCTGTGGTATGGTCGTAGACAAGTAATTTGCCGTGAAAATTAAACTTTGTTATAAGGGAAAATGAAAACGAGGTCAGAGCAAGCACAATGTGCATTTGTCCTCTTGCCGTCACGCAAGTGCCATGCAATGCTGGTGCTGCTGCCCACTGTACAAGAGCGATCGTTGTGTGCGCCTCGCTTTCAGGTTGGCTTTGGGCATTCCTTCCTTGGCACGGATTGTAACGGACCACCATATCTCGTGGCCATGAGACTGGGAGCACCTTGTCCGCCGTGAGCCATTTACGGGCATCGCTTCTCGGCCTTTTGGCTAAGATCAAGTGTAGTAATCTGTTCTTATCAGCTTAATATCTGATACGCTGCTCATCGAGCAGCTCATATATTAAACTGATTTTTGGAACTGGGCCGTGGAAAAGAGGCTTGCCTCGTCCCGGCCACGGGTTGCCTCGGTATAGCACTACCTCCGAGCGTGGCCCACTTCCCTCTGGGGAAGAAATAATCAAGTGAAAGCAGAAAAAGTGACCAAGCAACCAACCTTCACATTCTCTTCTCTTTTCTAGGTAGCATAGCAGCGAGTGGACAGCACGACACGACAGGACGAGGAGCACGTGACCTCCATTACCACATGGTATGCGCAGACAAGTTGCGTTTTGCGGTCCCGGAGAGGCTGAAAAGGCATACTTACCTGACGCGGGAGGCACTGTGATCAGGGAGGCAGTCCTCTCAAGGTGAGGCTCTTTCATTGCACTTCGATTGGGTTGACCCTTGCGATTACCCCAAATGTGGGTAACTCGAGCGTATAATTTCTGGTAGTGGGGACCTGCGTTCGCGCTAGTCCCCGCACCAAACCCCGGTGGCAAAGTTGGCTAATGGGAAGGTTTGTTGGTAACGTTTCAGGCAGGGCAGGGAAGGAGATGCGGTGGCGGTGTAAGGACTAAGGAAGGTGAGTTGTATTTGTGAAGTCCACTGCTGAAATTGTAGGTGAATGTTCCGTACTTGGTGCACTGAAAAACTGTGATTTCATTTCTCTCATTCTTGGCCGTACAGAGAGGGAGACGACGTGTTTATTTCAGCCGCATCGATTTCCATCGATAGACGAGTGAGACAAGAAAATGCCAGCGGGTCGAGCTCTTATCCTCGTGCATCGTTTCGAAAACGTAAGTGGATGTGTGTTTGTACTGCTCCATCGCGATAGATTTATTTTGCGTTGTGTTATGTTGCGTTCTGGAGAGCCCGTTTTGCATTGAGTAACTGAGGACCCGCCAGATCAGTTGGCGTTACATTTCTGTGGCCAACACTTTGTGGTTTCTCTATGTTATCAGTTAATTGGATTGTTATCATAAAAAGTAAATCTTTCATGGTCAGGATAGTGTCTTATCGGCCCTTTGAATACGTACTGTCCGTGTTGAGCAGGGAACAGTAAGACTTTGAAGTGCGCTACGTCACGTAAGTCACGTTTTCGCAAGATCAATGTTGTAGTGTTGTAGCCTTCGTTGTATACATATCATCCGGGCTAGGTTAACTTCCATCTAATGCATAACAGTGCATGCATTTTTTACTTGTCGTATCCTGTTCTTTGCTCACACGAAAAGATACGTTTCATGTCATAAACGTTGGATTGATAAGGTCTCGCGCGCACGCGCTCCCTTGGGAATACAAGTTCCACTTTCTCGTGTGAACTATTTTGTTTTTGTCGTATGTCTCATCTTTGACATATCGTTGGCATGTTGTGTTCAAAAAACCTGGTTTGGAATGTTCTTTCATTGAAAGAAACTGAGATTTTTTGAGATAATCAAGTGTACAGAAGGAAAAAGGGAAGCCTACAACACGGGGTATTCCCAGGCGGTCTCCCATCCAAGTACTAACCCCGCCCGACAGGGCTTAACTTCGGTGATCGGACGAGAACCGGTGTTTTCCCTGTGGTATGGTCGTAGACAAGTAATTTGCCGTGAAAATTAACTTTGTTATAAGGGAAAATGAAAACGAGGTCAGAGCAAGCACAATGTGCATTTGTCCTCTTGCCGTCAACGCAAGTGCCATGCAATGCTGGTGCTGCTGCCCACTGTACAAGAGCGATCGTTGTGTGCGCCTCGCTTTCAGGTTGGCTTTGGGCATTCCTTCCTTGGCACGGATTGTAATCGGACCACCATATCTCGTGGCCATGAGACTGGGAGCACCTTGTCCGCCGTGAGCATTTACGGGCATCCTGCCAAAAGTACTGAGATTCTGTTAAAAAATTACAAAATGTTAAAAACCACCAAGTGGTGGCACTTTATGTAAAGTGGCTGAGAATACAGGTGTGCGTCGTAAGGGGTACTGTTTGCTAGTGGTGGTACCGACAGTCTTGTTTCTTCGGGTGTTTCCTCCATCCTCCCAATCTGTTGAACCTTTGGAGGTGGAAATGGTTGAGGTATCCACTCCTCGTAAACGCGGTTGTGATTCCGTTGAGAACCTCCTCTGATAGCTCTTCTGTTACTCCTTCCCGGAAGGCTCTTACAAAGGTGGCTAAGAAGAGCGGAGCTGCGCCCTCTTCTACTAAATCGAAGACTCGTGCTTCAGCTGATACTGTCAAGTCTGCGAAGCACGAAGGTTTGCCTGATGTGTCGTTTTCCCTCCCCCAACGCAAAGCACGTACATAGTTACTCTTTTACTGTACTCCATTATGGCTCTGTCAGTTGTCTCAATTAACGTCAACGGTCTGCGAGACCAGTCTAAGCGAGCTGGGTTTGTACAGTGGCTTCATTCCTTGCCTGTTGTTTCCTGATGTAGTGTGCCTCCAAGAGGCCCACTGCATCTCCCTCAGTGAGTGTCAGTCCTGGTTTCCAGTCATCTGGTCTTTCCGTTGTGGTGTCTCCGGCTCTAATAAGTCCTTGTGGTTGTATGTTTTTGTTTTCGTCCAGTGTTGTCCCTTGTTAAATCTCTTCCTCTGATAGTTGTGGTCGGTTTTTGTTATGTGAGTTTTCTTTGCGTGGCGCTGTGTTCAGGGTTGCTTGCATTTATGCTCCCAATCGTAACCCTGATCGTGATGCCTTCCTGGACGGGGTCTCTTCCCGATTAGACCCTTCAGTTCCCACCCTCCTCGCCGGCGATTTTAATACCGTCTTTGATCGCGCTGCTGACCGTGTGGGCTCCGTGGTCGGTGATACCTCGCGTGAGAGTGTTGTTGCCCTTGGTCGTCTTTTTGACGATGTCTGTTGTATTGATATTTGGAGATACCTCCATCCGTCTTCCTCCGCCTTTACCTGGACTAAGGCGGATGGCTCTATCTCCTCCCGTATAGATCTAATTGGGTGCCCTTATGTCTGGGTTGCGTCTCTGTCTCTGTTTGTGAAATTCTTCCGTGTCCGTTTTCAGACCATTGTGCTGTGTCCTGCTCTCTTACTGTTCCTGACGTTATTCCTCCTGGTCCGGGGCTTTGGAAGCTTAATACCTCAGTCCTGGAGGAGGAGGAGTACTGGTCTGTCGCCTTATTTCTGACTTTTGGGCCGATTGGAAGGACTGTAAGCTCTGTTTTTCCTCTCTTTCCAAGTGGTGGGATTCCGGTAAAGCAAAGATCGAAGGGCATTACGGTATCTTACTGTGTGCGCCGGTCGCAGAAAGAATCTTGGTCACGCGATTTGTTGGCTAGTTGGCGGCACACCTCAAGGCACGGCTTGATGCTGGTTGCCTGTCTGTTTTAGGTGTTTATCGATCCACCCTTGAACAGCTTTCCGCCTATGACATCAGGGCTGCTCAAGGTGCCCAAGTACGGTCACGTGTGTCCGATGGGTTGAGGAGGGCGAAGTCTCATCGGCGTACTTTTTTCGTTTAGAGAAGAAACGGTCTGCTGACCGGTGGGTTTCTGCGCTTCGGAACCCTGATGGGTCCATTGTTTCAACACCTTCTGATCTGTGTTCTTCGTTCGCCACTTTCTACTCCTCTCTTTTTTTACTGCCTGTCCTACGGATTCCGCCGCTCAAGATATTCTTCTCAGTAATGTGTCCCTCGTCCTTTCATCTGCCCAAGCTGATCTTTGTGAGGGCTTTCTGACTCTTGAGGAGTGTCATCGTGCCCTTGTTGGCATGGCTCGTCGTAAAGCCCCGGGGTCCGATGGCCTCTCCCATGGAGTTTTAACTTGAAATTCTGGGACGTCCTTGGGTCTGATTTAGTGGAGGTCTTGAATTCGTGTTATCTGTCTGGTTCTATGTCTTTGTCTCAACGGCGGGGTCTCATATCCTTAATCTTTAAGAAGGGAGATCGGTTGGACGCTCGTAACTGGCGCCCCATCTCCCTTCTCAACGTCGACTATAAGCTTGCTTCTCGTGTTTATTGCTGGGCGCCTTCTCAAAGTTATCCATCTGGTTTGTTAGTGAGGATCAGACCTGCGGTGTTCCTGGCAGGTTTATTGGCGAGAATGTTGCTCTTTTGCGTGATGTGGTTGCCTTTGCCACGGAATCTGACATCCCGTTGCCGTTCTCTCCTTAGACCAGGAAAAGGCCTTTGATAGAGTGGATTGGTCATTTATGTGTGCTACTTTGTCGAGGATGGGTTTTGGCCCATCTTTTGTCCGTTGGGTTGTTCTGTTCTATTCTGCTGTCCAAAGCTCTGTAGTTGTTAATGGTTATCTGTCTCGGTTTTTTCCTTTGTCTCGTGGCGTGCGTCAGGGCTGTCCTTTGTCTCCATTATTGTATGTTCTAGTTTCTGAAGTGCTTGCTGTTAACATTCGTGCCAATCCACGTATCATTGGTCTTTCTGTCCCCGGGCCCCCGCGGGCCCTGTCTCCGATCTCGCAGTACGCCGATGACACCTCTCTCATTGTCACGTCTGATATTGCCATTGCTGCTATTTTTGAAGTTTATGCTCTTTTTGAAAGGGGTTCTGGTGCTAAGCTTAATCAGGGATCCAAATCCAAGGGATTGTGGCTCGGTTCGTGGTCTGGCAGGACTGACCCCCCTGTCACCCTGGACTGGGACCTCGGCCAAGATCAAAGTGCTGGGCGTCTTTATTGGGCCTGGGAATTTGGAGGAAGTGAACTGGCGTCCTAGGATTGATGCCGTGGAGAATGTGCTGGCTTCTTGGAGGCAACGCTCCCTGTCCTACGGCGGGAGAGCTCTCGTCATCAACGCCTTGGCCCTTTCTAGGGTTTTGGTACATTGCCTCCCTAATTCATGTCCCCCCTTGGGTTTCTTCCGAGCTTTGTAAATTGGTTTTTGGGTTTTTTTGGAAGGGCAAACGCGATCTGGTTTCTCGTGCTGTTGTTGTTCAGCCTACATCTGCTGGTGGGTTTTTCTGTCATTGATCTTCGTCTTAAGGTTTCTGCGCTTCTTGTCCAGTGGGTTCGGCGTTTCACTGTTTTCTCCGCGTAGTTGGGTCCATTTCTTTTCCTTTTGGTGTGATTCTCGTTTTGGTGTCCCTGCTCTTGATGTTGTTCTGTCCCGTCCTGAGGCCTTTTCCTCCAAGTCCCTCCCCCCGTTTTACTCTGCTCTTCTGTCTGCTTGGCGTTTGGTTGGTGGTTCCTTTTCCCGTCGGCGTCGTTCCTCCCTTGTCATTGCGTCTTTGTCCCCTCATCATGTTTGCTGCTGTTTCCTCTATCTCTGCAAATTCTGTTTATTTGTTTTTGCTGTCTGAGGATCGTCCGACTCCCCATTGTGTTGACAAGTTTTTTCCTTTGTATGGCTATACTCTCTACTGGCCTTCGACCTGGTCCCAATTGTTCTTCTTCAATCTTGACCGCCCAGTGATCGATCTCAACTGAAAGGTCGCCATGGCGTGTTGTACACTGCCGATCGCCTTGTCGGTTTTTGGGTACTCGGTCGACCCTTCTTGCTTTTTGCCGTCTTGCCTCTGAATGTCCTTCTCACTTGTTTTTCTCCTGCCCTCTTGCTCATAGTGTTCTTTCATGGTTACAGTCTCTATTGTTTGGTTTTTTCGTCTTCGTCCCCTTCTTTGGTTTGCCGTCACGTGCTGTTTGGTTTTTGACCCGGCTGAGATCCGTCGAGTTCCTCGTGTTTTCGTGTACATCCTAGGTTGTCTGTAAGTATTTTATCTGGCTCGCTCGGAATGACTTTCGTTTCCGTAATGTGCCGCCCGGTGCTCTCGATGTCATCGCAAAGGTCCGCTCTCGTGTCAAGTTCAATCTACCTCTCCTTTTTAAGCGTTTCAAGTCCCCCCGTCGTCTACGTTATTTTCATCGTCAGTGGGGTGCGTCTGGCATTATCGGCTCTGTTTGCAATGGTCGTTTTTCTCTGTCCCAGTTCTAGTCCCATTGTCGCCCCAAGCTGTTGCTGTCTCGCGGCGTACCTACTCCTGTTAGGATGAGTCTTTCTGACTGGCGTCCTTGTCAGGTCTGCCATTCGCCGCTGCACAGTTCGGTTGTTTTTGTTTTGTCCTGTAGTCCTTCGTCCTGTTGGTTTGCTTGTTTGTTTGTTTGATGTGGAAATGCCATTCTCGAGTGTAAGTCGGACGAGGCGTCTCGTGAATGCTTTTCTTCGTTAGTTTTGTTTTTTTTTTTTGTTTGTAGGGGCGGGGTTCGATTCCCCGGTGACGTTTGACGTGCTGGTGCACCCCCGTTTGAGGCGAACCATTGTTGTTGATGGATGAGTCTGAATGTCTGGCAGCCATTGCACTCACCCTACCGGGGGGCTGCCATTCGCCTTAAACATAAAAAAAACTTACCTGACGCGGGAGGCACTTGGTGATCAGGGAGGCAGTCCTCTCAAGGTGAGGCTCTTTCATTGCACTTCGATTGGGGTTGACCCTTGCGATTACCCCAAATGTGGGTAACTCGAGCGTATAATTTCTGGTAGTGGGGACCTGCGTTCGCGCTTAGTCCCGCACCAAACCCCGGTGGCAAAGTTGGCTAATGGGAAGTTTGTTGGTAACGTTTCAGGCAGGGCAGGGAAGGAGATGCGGTGGCGGTGTAAGGACTAAGGAAGGTGAGTTGTATTTGTGAAGTCCACTGCTGAAATTGTAGGTGAATGTCCGTACTTGGTGCACTGAAAAACTGTGATTTCATTTCTCTCATTCTTGGCCGTACAGAGAGGGAGACGACGTGTTTATTTCAGCCGCATCGATTTCCATCGATAGACGAGTGAGACAAGAAAATGCCAGCGGGTCGAGCTCTTATCCTCGTGCATCGTTTCGAAAACGTAAGTGGATGTGTGTTTGTACTGCTCCATCGCGATAGATTTCTTTTGCGTTGTGTTATGTTGCGTTCTGGAGAGCCCCGTTTGCATTGAGTAACTGAGGACCCGCCAGATCAGTTGGCGTTACATTTCTGTGCCAACACTTTGTGGTTTCTCTATGTTATCAGTTAATTGGATTGTTATCATAAAAAGTAAATCTTTCATGGTTCAGGATAGTGTCTTTATCGGCCCTTTGAATACGTACTGTCCGTGTTGAGCAGGGAACAGTAAGACTTTGAAGTGCGCTACGTCACGTAAGTCACGTTTTCGCAAGATCAATGTTGTAGTGTTGTAGCCTTCGTTGTATACATATCATCCGGGCTAGGTTAACTTCCATCTAATGCATAACAGTGCATGCATTTTTTACTTGTCGTATCCTGTTCTTTGCTCACACGAAAAGATACGTTTCATGTCATAAACGTTGGATTGATAAGATCTCGCGCGCACGCGCTCCCTTGGGAATACAAGTTCCACTTTCTCGTGTGAACTATTTTGTTTTTGTCGTATGTCTCATCTTTGACATATCGTTGGCATGTTGTGTTCAAAAAACCTGGTTTGGAATGTGTCTTTCTTTCATTGAAAGAAACTGAGATTTTTTGAGATAATCAAGTGTACAGAAGAAAAAGGGAAGCCTACAACACGGGGTATTCCCAGGCGGTCTCCCATCCAAGTACTAAACCCCGCCCGACAGGGCTTAACTTCGGTGATCGGACGAGAACCGGTGTTTTCCCTGTGGTATGGTCGTAGACAAGTAATTTGCCGTGAAAATTAAACTTTGTTATAAGGGAAAATGAAAACGAGGTCAGAGCAAGCACAATGTGCATTTGTCCTCTTGCCGTCACGCAAGTGCCATGCAATGCTGGTGCTGCTGCCCACTGTACAAGAGCGATCGTTGTGTGCGCCTCGCTTTCAGGTTGGCTTTGGGCATTCCTTCCTTGGCACGGATTGTAACGGACCACCATATCTCGTGGCCATGAGACTGGGAGCACCTTGTCCGCCGTGAGCCATTTACGGGCATCGCTTCTCGGCCTTTTGGCTAAGATCAAGTGTAGTAATCTGTTCTTATCAGCTTAATATCTGATACGCTGCTCATCGAGCAGCTCATATATTAAACTGATTTTTGGAACTGGGCCGTGGAAAAGAGGCTTGCCTCGTCCCGGCCACGGGTTGCCTCGGTATAGCACTACCTCCGAGCGTGGCCCACTTCCCTCTGGGGAAGAAATAATCAAGTGAAAGCAGAAAAAGTGACCAAGCAACCAACCTTCACATTCTCTTCTCTTTTCTAGGTAGCATAGCAGCGAGTGGACAGCACGACACGACAGGACGAGGAGCACGTGACCTCCATTACCACATGGTATGCGCAGACAAGTTGCGTTTTGCGGTCCCGGAGAGGCTGAAAAGGCATACTTACCTGACGCGGGAGGCACTGTGATCAGGGAGGCAGTCCTCTCAAGGTGAGGCTCTTTCATTGCACTTCGATTGGGTTGACCCTTGCGATTACCCCAAATGTGGGTAACTCGAGCGTATAATTTCTGGTAGTGGGGACCTGCGTTCGCGCTAGTCCCCGCACCAAACCCCGGTGGCAAAGTTGGCTAATGGGAAGGTTTGTTGGTAACGTTTCAGGCAGGGCAGGGAAGGAGATGCGGTGGCGGTGTAAGGACTAAGGAAGGTGAGTTGTATTTGTGAAGTCCACTGCTGAAATTGTAGGTGAATGTTCCGTACTTGGTGCACTGAAAAACTGTGATTTCATTTCTCTCATTCTTGGCCGTACAGAGAGGGAGACGACGTGTTTATTTCAGCCGCATCGATTTCCATCGATAGACGAGTGAGACAAGAAAATGCCAGCGGGTCGAGCTCTTATCCTCGTGCATCGTTTCGAAAACGTAAGTGGATGTGTGTTTGTACTGCTCCATCGCGATAGATTTATTTTGCGTTGTGTTATGTTGCGTTCTGGAGAGCCCGTTTTGCATTGAGTAACTGAGGACCCGCCAGATCAGTTGGCGTTACATTTCTGTGGCCAACACTTTGTGGTTTCTCTATGTTATCAGTTAATTGGATTGTTATCATAAAAAGTAAATCTTTCATGGTCAGGATAGTGTCTTATCGGCCCTTTGAATACGTACTGTCCGTGTTGAGCAGGGAACAGTAAGACTTTGAAGTGCGCTACGTCACGTAAGTCACGTTTTCGCAAGATCAATGTTGTAGTGTTGTAGCCTTCGTTGTATACATATCATCCGGGCTAGGTTAACTTCCATCTAATGCATAACAGTGCATGCATTTTTTACTTGTCGTATCCTGTTCTTTGCTCACACGAAAAGATACGTTTCATGTCATAAACGTTGGATTGATAAGATCTCGCGCGCACGCGCTCCCTTGGGAATACAAGTTCCACTTTCTCGTGTGAACTAATTTGTTTTTGTCGTATGTCTCATCTTTGACATATCGTTGGCATGTTGTGTTCAAAAAACTGGTTTGGAATGTTCTTTCATTGAAAGAAACTGAGATTTTTTGAGATAATCAAGTGTACAGAAGGAAAAAGGGAAGCCTACAACACGGGGTATTCCCAGGCGGTCTCCCATCCAAGTACTAACCCCGCCCGACAGGGCTTAACTTCGGTGATCGGACGAGAACCGGTGTTTTCCCTGTGGTATGGTCGTAGACAAGTAATTTGCCGTGAAAATTAACTTTGTTATAAGGGAAAATGAAAACGAGGTCAGAGCAAGCACAATGTGCATTTGTCCTCTTGCCGTCAACGCAAGTGCCATGCAATGCTGGTGCTGCTGCCCACTGTACAAGAGCGATCGTTGTGTGCGCCTCGCTTTCAGGTTGGCTTTGGGCATTCCTTCCTTGGCACGGATTGTAATCGGACCACCATATCTCGTGGCCATGAGACTGGGAGCACCTTGTCCGCCGTGAGCATTTACGGGCATCGCTTCTCGGCCTTTTGGCTAAGATCAAGTGTAGTATCTGTTCTTATCAGCTTAATATCTGATCGCTGCTCATCGAGCAGCTCATATATTAAACTGATTTTTGGAACTGGGCCGTGGAAAAGAGGCTTGCCTCGTCCCGGCCACGGGTTGCCTCGGTATAGCACTACCTCCGAGCGTGGCCCACTTCCCTCTGGGGAAGAAATAATCAAGTGAAAGCAGAAAAAGTGACCAAGCAACCAACCTTCACATTCTCTTCTCTTTTCTAGGTAGCATAGCAGCGAGTGGACAGCACGACACGACAGGACGAGGAGCACGTGACCTCCATTACCACATGGTATGCGCAGACAAGTTGCGTTTTGCGGTCCCGGAGAGGCTGAAAAGGCATACTTACCTGACGCGGGAGGCACTGTGATCAGGGAGGCAGTCCTCTCAAGGTGAGGCTCTTTCATTGCACTTCGATTGGGTTGACCCTTGCGATTACCCCAAATGTGGGTAACTCGAGCGTATAATTTCTGGTAGTGGGGACCTGCGTTCGCGCTAGTCCCCGCACCAAACCCCGGTGGCAAAGTTGGCTAATGGGAAGGTTTGTTGGTAACGTTTCAGGCAGGGCAGGGAAGGAGATGCGGTGGCGGTGTAAGGACTAAGGAAGGTGAGTTGTATTTGTGAAGTCCACTGCTGAAATTGTAGGTGAATGTTCCGTACTTGGTGCACTGAAAAACTGTGATTTCATTTCTCTCATTCTTGGCCGTACAGAGAGGGAGACGACGTGTTTATTTCAGCCGCATCGATTTCCATCGATAGACGAGTGAGACAAGAAAATGCCAGCGGGTCGAGCTCTTATCCTCGTGCATCGTTTCGAAAACGTAAGTGGATGTGTGTTTGTACTGCTCCATCGCGATAGATTTATTTTGCGTTGTGTTATGTTGCGTTCTGGAGAGCCCGTTTTGCATTGAGTAACTGAGGACCCGCCAGATCAGTTGGCGTTACATTTCTGTGGCCAACACTTTGTGGTTTCTCTATGTTATCAGTTAATTGGATTGTTATCATAAAAAGTAAATCTTTCATGGTCAGGATAGTGTCTTATCGGCCCTTTGAATACGTACTGTCCGTGTTGAGCAGGGAACAGTAAGACTTTGAAGTGCGCTACGTCACGTAAGTCACGTTTTCGCAAGATCAATGTTGTAGTGTTGTAGCCTTCGTTGTATACATATCATCCGGGCTAGGTTAACTTCCATCTAATGCATAACAGTGCATGCATTTTTTACTTGTCGTATCCTGTTCTTTGCTCACACGAAAAGATACGTTTCATGTCATAAACGTTGGATTGATAAGGTCTCGCGCGCACGCGCTCCCTTGGGAATACAAGTTCCACTTTCTCGTGTGAACTATTTTGTTTTTGTCGTATGTCTCATCTTTGACATATCGTTGGCATGTTGTGTTCAAAAAACCTGGTTTGGAATGTTCTTTCATTGAAAGAAACTGAGATTTTTTGAGATAATCAAGTGTACAGAAGGAAAAAGGGAAGCCTACAACACGGGGTATTCCCAGGCGGTCTCCCATCCAAGTACTAACCCCGCCCGACAGGGCTTAACTTCGGTGATCGGACGAGAACCGGTGTTTTCCCTGTGGTATGGTCGTAGACAAGTAATTTGCCGTGAAAATTAACTTTGTTATAAGGGAAAATGAAAACGAGGTCAGAGCAAGCACAATGTGCATTTGTCCTCTTGCCGTCAACGCAAGTGCCATGCAATGCTGGTGCTGCTGCCCACTGTACAAGAGCGATCGTTGTGTGCGCCTCGCTTTCAGGTTGGCTTTGGGCATTCCTTCCTTGGCACGGATTGTAATCGGACCACCATATCTCGTGGCCATGAGACTGGGAGCACCTTGTCCGCCGTGAGCATTTACGGGCATCGCTTCTCGGCCTTTTGGCTAAGTTCTGAAAGGCTGTTTTTGCTTTTTCTCTCCACAGATTGCAGGATGTCAGACAGTCTGCCGATGGAGAGTGCCCAACCAATTCAAGAAACGCCAGTTCTTTTCAGCGAGAGCGGTACGTGGAGCAACGTTCCTGACGAGATGTCCATCGATGTGGAACATGCTAATTCAGAAAAGTCTCAGGGGACCAGCCTAATTGCGCCTGATTACTTGTTTACTCCAGTGGAATCCCAAGGGTCCGTCCAAAACGCGTCTGGGGACCATGTGCACATACCTGTTGCTGTCGAGTCAATGATGAGCAATGGTGTGGCTTTTGCATGTACAGCAGATTCATGGAACGTTGGCGAGGACAATGTGAGCCTAAAAAAACCCTTTTCAATTTATTTTACCTTTGATACGCCTTGCGTTTGTAATGATGTTGTTATGGGGCTAATTGATGTCGGAGTTTCGTACGAAGATATTCTCTCTATTCAACGTCGCCTATCTTCGAACACGTGGGTCATTGCCCTTCGAACTGCCGAGGCAAAAAACACAGCCTTGAGCGCGTGGCATTTGACTATTGCGGGTCACCGCGTTTTCCTCGCTGATTGTGACAACCAAATACGTCTAGTGAAGATTTATAACGCCCCAAACGAAATGCCGGATACTGTACTTATTGGCCGTTTGTCCGCTTATGGCACAGTGCTTTCCTTTCGACGTGACCTCGCTGCTGACACCATCTTTAACGGAATCCGTACAGCGCGTATGCGAATTGAAAGACCCATTCCATCCACTGTACGGATTGTCCGAGAATTCGTTCGCATTTGGTACCCGGGACAGCCTAAGGCTTGTCGGCGCTGTGGGGATTTAGGGCACTTGATTAAAGACTGCACTTCGGTGCGGTGTTTTAACTGTGAACAGTCTGGCCACCGGGCCGACGAATGTGAGATACCAATTATGTGTTCAATCTGCCGGTCTGATAGTCATCGTGAGCATCGTTGCCCTTATTTATTGTTCAGTGCTAACGTAAATGTTGAGAATTCACAGGAATCAAGTACAGGTCCTCCCACGTCATATGCGAGCGCGGCTAAAGCCCCTCGCGCAGTTCCGTCGCAGCCTACCCTGGACAAACGTGCTGAAGTCAAGGAGAAGGAGAAAACGAAGGAGAAAACGAAGGAGAAAACAAAGGAGAAAACAGAAGAGATGGAGGAAAATGGAAAGCAGAAGCCGAAGGAGAGTGGGAAACAGAAAACGGAGAAAGAGAATGAAAAGCAGAAAATGGAGAAGGAGAGTAGCAGGCAGAGGTCGGAGAAGGAGAAGGGAGAGCAGAAGATGGAGAAGGATAGGAGCCGCGAGTACGAGCGTGAGTCTCGTGAGAAACACGGCCGGGATGACGACCGGGATCGGGATCGTGAGCGTAACCGGGACCGCGATCGCGATCGCGATCACGGCCCGGAACGCGAGCGAGACCGTGATCGGAGTCGTCACCACCACCATCACCGGCGTGAGCACTCACGGGACGAGGACCGCCGCCGTCGCAGGTCAAGGGACAGAGACCATCGGGAATGGGGCCGTGAGCCTGCTTCCAGTGAGGAAGACATCACGGATTCTGACGGAGAATGGACAACGGTGCGCGGTAGGAAAAGCAGACATAAGCATCACTAATGAACTGTAATGTTTAAGTTAGCGACACTTAATGTGCGTGGGCTTGTCTCGCCCGCTAAACAGGATCTCGTGTTAAGTGAACTATCGCGCTCAGACCTAGACATCATCCTTTTGCAAGAAACTCATGTCTCGCGTAAATCCCAGGCAGATGATATAGCTAAAAGGTGGCCCGGTGATTGCTTCTGGTCATTTGGGACGGGGAAAAAGGCTGGGGTGGCCATGTTCGTCTCGCCACGTTTTCAGGGGAAGGTTTCCAGGTTTGTTTTTGATTCTGACGGCCGAATTTTTAGTGCGTTAATCCAGATTGGAGCTTGTCAATTTAACTTAGTGAACATTTATGCTCCAAACACCGTTTCGGGTCGCAGGGCTTTCTTTCGGAATTTGCACGACTATTTTTTATCCCCTGGTCGCATTGTTGCTGGGGATTTTAATTGTATTGACAATACACTCGATCGCCTCCGTGTTTCTAACGATTCTTTGCCGGATAAGTCTACTTTTCGTCAGCTTATGTCAGATTGCTCGTTAATTGACGTTTGGCGTAAACAACACTCCCGAGGGAAGTCATACACGTGGGCCAATGCAAATTACAGTCAGGCCTCTCGGCTCGATCGCTTTTTGGTTTCTAGATCTCTTGAACATTGTGTTGATTGTCCTAGAGTTTCCCCTGCAGTTTTTCCGATCACGATTTTGTAAATCTGAACTTCTCTTCTGCTGATTGTCCTGGCGCTCGAAGCGGTGTTTGGAAATTTAATTCATCTCTCCTAAATGATGCTAATTTTAAGCGTGAATTGTCCCAACTCATTAATGACCAGAAGCAACGCACGGGCGACTTTCAGTCGATGGGATCATGGTGGGATGATTTGAAAGTGACCATTCGGGACTTTTGTCAAAAATATTGCTCTCGCAAACGCAAATCGTCGAATCATACTCGGACTCTTTTGATAAACCGCTTAATTCGGGCTAAAAATGACTTTGCCCGCGGGAATGAGTCTAGGTCTGTGGAGATTAGGGATCTCGAATGCTCTCTCTCGTCTCTTGCTAGGCAAGAGGCAGAGGGCGCCAAAATTCGCTCTCGAGCTAAATGGATTGAGGAAGGTGAAAAACCCACGCGCTATTTCTTTCGCCGCGAGCAGCAAAGGGCTGCAAAAAATACTTTTGAATCCCTGGTGAATTCTCAAGGACAAGAGACGTCGTCTCAGGCCGATATGGAAGCTATTCTTGTGGACTTTTATAAGACTCTCTATGCTAAGGATAATCTCGATTTACAAATACAGGAAAGTTTAATTGATGATCTAGAATTTTCTTTGACTGAAACTGAGCGTGATAGTTGCGAAGGAGAATTCACTAAGGAAGAGCTTTTTGCAGCCTTGGGTGGTCTCCAAACCGGGAAATCGCCCGGTTCGGATGGCCTCCCAACAGAATTTTATAAGGCCTTTTGGCAAGATTTAGGCGATGTCTTGGTGACAGTTTTAAATGAGAACTTCCATCTCGGTACCCTGACTGACAGCCAGCGTGGGGGTCTCCTACGCTTGCTGTATAAGAAAGGTGACAAACGACTTGCCAAGAATTGGAGACCGATTTCATTGCTAAACACCGACTATAAATTGGCTTCTAAAGTTATCACAGAACGTTTAAAACCAGTGATGCAGTCTCTTGTTCACCGGGATCAGACGTGTGGGGTGGTGGGTAGATCGATTTTTTCAAACCTTCAACTTATCCGGGATATGCTCGATATGATCGACAAAACCAATGAGACGGGCATTTTAGTCACACTTGACCAAGAAAAGGCCTTTGACCGCGTGGACCACGATTTTCTCATGCGCGTACTCTCTAAGTTTGGGTTTGGACCGTCTTTCCGTGGGTGGGTTAGTTTATTTTACAAGGACGTTTTTTCCCGTGTTATCTGCAACGGAAATCTTTCTGCGCCAGTTTTTCTTGAAAGGGGTGTGAGGCAGGGCTGCCCTCTCTCCCCCCCTCTATGTCTTGGTCTCAGAAGTTTTGTCGACGCAGATCCGTAAATGTAGGGACATTGAAGGTTTCCGGCTCCCTGGAGCCGGGGGCCTTCAATTCAAGGTTTCTCAGTATGCCGATGATGCCACGCTTTTTGTCAAGACTGAACGCTCTCTCTGCTCCCTTTTGCAAATTGTTGGAAAGTATGAACGCGGATCGGGGGCCAAGCTTAACACCTCCAAATCCGAGGCCATGTGGCTGGGGAGGTGGAGAACCAATGGGGCCTCACCTTTTGGCCTAACTTGGGTTTTGAAACTTCGTATCCTTGGTGTCTACTTTTCTAATGGATTGACCTCGGTCGAATCCGAAAATTGGCGAACTAAAATTGACAAGCTTGAATTAGTATTGAACTTATGGAAACAGAGAGAACTGTCCTTCTTGGGCCGCGCTTTAATTGTAAACATTTTGGGCGCTAGTCGCTTTTATCATGTTGCCAAGATTCTCCCGCCCCCAAACTGGGTGTGCGAACGGTTCGAACGCCTTGTGTGGTCCTTTATTTGGAACGGCAGAATGGAAAATGTGAGCCGGAAGCGCTGTTGCGCTCCTTTCAAACTCGGGGGTCTAAATGTAGTGGACTTTCGTACCAAATGCGTCAGCCTTCGCTTATCTTGTTTTTCCAGCCTTCGGGATGACTTCGGTGCCTCTAAATGGCATTATTTTGCCCGCTATTTTATCGGCTCTCGTTTGGCTCGTTTTGATGCTCGTTTTGCCTTTCGGTCCAATTTATGTCCAGTTTCTGCTCTGCCTTCCAACTTTTACCGCAAAGCCTTGGAACACTTCCAGCGTCTCTTTACGAAACTAGGTAAATTGCCCGACGATTTGTCCTGTAAGAATATTTATAGTTTGTTTTTTGACCTGCCTGATGCTGCCCCGCTGTGCGCTGGTTTTTGGAGGGCTGTGGTCGGCCGTCCAATCAACTGGTGGGCAGCGGTGTGGCGTAAGTCCCGATTTAAGCTGGTTGAAAACAGGAAAAATGACCTCCTGTGGTTGATACTTCACGATGTGGTTCGGACTCGCTGTAACCTCAAAGCCTGGGGTTACATTGACTCCGACCGCTGCGCCGTATGTTCCAGGATAGAAACTAGTCAACACTGTTTTCTTGACTGCCCTCGGGTTTTAGAAGTGTGGAACCATTTTGTCCCTACTCTTTCTCGCCTACAGGGCTCCCCGTTTATCCCCTCCTTTCAGGCAGTTGTATTCCCTTTAGCCAATTTTGCTCATTCGCGTTTATCGGTTTACCACTATTTTCTCGCTACCGTTTTGTTTTTCGTGTGGCAATCGCGAAATCTGGCCACGTTTCGAAATCGCGTCCTGAGCTCTTGCGACATTATAGGCCTCGTTACCAAAGATATCAAGACCCGTATCTTAGGAGAACCCGTTGGGCGAGTAAAAGAGGTCTGGGCTGTAAATAAAGTACTTTGCTCTGTAAATAGCGATTCTGTTTTGTTCCACCTCCACTGATTCTGCCTTACATCTTGATTCCCTGTAATTAATCTTCGGTTGTTTTTCTACACTTGATTGCTAAAATTTATCGTTTTGTGTCTTGTGCGAATCGCAGCTCTGGAGTGTAAGTCGGACGAGGCATCTCCAGAGTGTGTTTTTTTTTTGTTAATCCTTGCATGTTTTGTTACAAAACCCTGTATATATTGTAATTACGCAACCTCCTTTGTTATTGTTAGAGCATAATTGCTCATTTTTGTAATTCGCTTTTCACACTTGATTTATTGTAATCCAATTCTTAGTAACTTCGTATTTATACAACGAGTTGATTGTAAATAAGTGTAATTATCCTCCGTGGCCTTTGTCACGGTTGTAAATAAAATTTTATCAAAAAAAAAAAAAATCTGTTCTTATCAGCTTAATATCTGATACGCTGCTCATCGAGCAGCTCATATATTAAACTGATTTTTGGAACTGGGCCGTGGAAAAGAGGCTTGCCTCGTCCCGGCCACGGGTTGCCTCGGTATAGCACTACCTCCGAGCGTGGCCCACTTCCCTCTGGGGAAGAAATAATCAAGTGAAAGCAGAAAAAGTGACCAAGCAACCAACCTTCACATTCTCTTCTCTTTTCTAGGTAGCATAGCAGCGAGTGGACAGCACGACACGACAGGACGAGGAGCACGTGACCTCCATTACCACATGGTATGCGCAGACAAGTTGCGTTTTGCGGTCCCGGAGAGGCTGAAAAGGCATACTTACCTGACGCGGGAGGCACTGTGATCAGGGAGGCAGTCCTCTCAAGGTGAGGCTCTTTCATTGCACTTCGATTGGGTTGACCCTTGCGATTACCCCAAATGTGGGTAACTCGAGCGTATAATTTCTGGTAGTGGGGACCTGCGTTCGCGCTAGTCCCCGCACCAAACCCCGGTGGCAAAGTTGGCTAATGGGAAGGTTTGTTGGTAACGTTTCAGGCAGGGCAGGGAAGGAGATGCGGTGGCGGTGTAAGGACTAAGGAAGGTGAGTTGTATTTGTGAAGTCCACTGCTGAAATTGTAGGTGAATGTTCCGTACTTGGTGCACTGAAAAACTGTGATTTCATTTCTCTCATTCTTGGCCGTACAGAGAGGGAGACGACGTGTTTATTTCAGCCGCATCGATTTCCATCGATAGACGAGTGAGACAAGAAAATGCCAGCGGGTCGAGCTCTTATCCTCGTGCATCGTTTCGAAAACGTAAGTGGATGTGTGTTTGTACTGCTCCATCGCGATAGATTTATTTTGCGTTGTGTTATGTTGCGTTCTGGAGAGCCCGTTTTGCATTGAGTAACTGAGGACCCGCCAGATCAGTTGGCGTTACATTTCTGTGGCCAACACTTTGTGGTTTCTCTATGTTATCAGTTAATTGGATTGTTATCATAAAAAGTAAATCTTTCATGGTCAGGATAGTGTCTTATCGGCCCTTTGAATACGTACTGTCCGTGTTGAGCAGGGAACAGTAAGACTTTGAAGTGCGCTACGTCACGTAAGTCACGTTTTCGCAAGATCAATGTTGTAGTGTTGTAGCCTTCGTTGTATACATATCATCCGGGCTAGGTTAACTTCCATCTAATGCATAACAGTGCATGCATTTTTTACTTGTCGTATCCTGTTCTTTGCTCACACGAAAAGATACGTTTCATGTCATAAACGTTGGATTGATAAGATCTCGCGCGCACGCGCTCCCTTGGGAATACAAGTTCCACTTTCTCGTGTGAACTATTTTGTTTTTGTCGTATGTCTCATCTTTGACATATCGTTGGCATGTTGTGTTCAAAAAACCTGGTTTGGAATGTTCTTTCATTGAAAGAAACTGAGATTTTTTGAGATAATCAAGTGTACAGAAGGAAAAAGGGAAGCCTACAACACGGGGTATTCCCAGGCGGTCTCCCATCCAAGTACTAACCCCGCCCGACAGGGCTTAACTTCGGTGATCGGACGAGAACCGGTGTTTTCCCTGTGGTATGGTCGTAGACAAGTAATTTGCCGTGAAAATTAACTTTGTTATAAGGGAAAATGAAAACGAGGTCAGAGCAAGCACAATGTGCATTTGTCCTCTTGCCGTCAACGCAAGTGCCATGCAATGCTGGTGCTGCTGCCCACTGTACAAGAGCGATCGTTGTGTGCGCCTCGCTTTCAGGTTGGCTTTGGGCATTCCTTCCTTGGCACGGATTGTAATCGGACCACCATATCTCGTGGCCATGAGACTGGGAGCACCTTGTCCGCCGTGAGCATTTACGGGCATCCGCTTCTCGGCCTTTTGGCTAAGTTCTGAAAGGCTGTTTTTGCTTTTTCTCTCCCACAGATTGCAGGATGTCAGACAGTCTGCCGATGGAGAGTGCCCAACCAATTCAAGAAACGCCAGTTCTTTTCAGCGAGAGCGGTACGTGGAGCAACGTTCCTGACGAGATGTCCATCGATGTGGAACATGCTAATTCAGAAAAGTCTCAGGGGACCAGCCTAATTGCGCCTGATTACTTTGTTTACTCCAGTGGAATCCCAAGGGTCCGTCCAAAACGCGTCTGGGGACCATGTGCACATACCTGTTGCTGTCGAGTCAATGATGAGCAATGGTGTGGCTTTTGCATGTACAGCAGATTCATGGAACGTTGGCGAGGACAATGTGAGCCTAAAAAAACCCTTTTCAATTTATTTTACCTTTGATACGCCTTGCGTTTGTAATGTTGTTATGGGGCTAATTGATGTCGGAGTTTCGTACGAAGATATTCTCTCTATTCAACGTCGCCTATCTTCGAACACGTGGGTCATTGCCCTTCGAACTGCCGAGGCAAAAAACACAGCCTTGAGCGCGTGGCATTTGACTATTGCGGGTCACCGCGTTTTTTCCTCGCTGATTGTGACAACCAAATACGTCTAGTGAAGATTTATAACGCCCCAAACGAAAATGCCGGATACTGTACTTATTGGCCGTTTGTCCGCTTATGGCACAGTGCTTTCCTTTCGACGTGACCTCGCTGCTGACACCATCTTTAACGGAATCCGTACAGCGCGTATGCGAATTGAAAGACCCATTCCATCCACTGTACGGATTGTCCGAGAATTCGTTCGCATTTGGTACCCGGGACAGCCTAAGGCTTGTCGGCGCTGTGGGATTTAGGGCACTTGATTAAAGACTGCACTTCGGTGCGGTGTTTTAACTGTGAACAGTCTGGCCACCGGGCCGACGAATGTGAGATACCAATTATGTGTTCAATCTGCCGGTCTGATAGTCATCGTGAGCATCGTTGCCCTTATTTATTGTTCAGTGCTAACGTAAATGTTGAGAATTCACAGGAATCAAGTACAGGTCCTCCCACGTCATATGCGAGCGCGGCTAAAGCCCCTCGCGCAGTTCCGTCGCAGCCTACCCTGGACAAACGTGCTGAAGTCAAGGAGAAGGAGAAAACGAAGGAGAAAACGAAGGAGAAAACAAAGGAGAAAACAGAAGAGATGGAGGAAAATGGAAAGCAGAAGCCGAAGGAGAGTGGGAAACAGAAAACGGAGAAAGAGAATGAAAAGCAGAAAATGGAGAAGGAGAGTAGCAGGCAGAGGTCGGAGAAGGAGAAGGGAGAGCAGAAGATGGAGAAGGATAGGAGCCGCGAGTACGAGCGTGAGTCTCGTGAGAAAACACGGCCGGGATGACGACCGGGATCGGGATCGTGAGCGTAACCGGGACCGCGATCGCGATCGCGATCACGGCCGGGAACGCGAGCGAGACCGTGATCGGAGTCGTCACCACCACCATCACCGGCGTGAGCACTCACGGGACGAGGACCGCCGCCGTCGCAGGTCAAGGGACAGAGACCATCGGGAATGGGGCCGTGAGCCTGCTTCCAGTGAGGAAGACATCACGGATTCTGACGGAGAATGGACAACGGTGCGCGGTAGGAAAAGCAGACATAAGCATCACTAATGAACTGTAATGTTTAAGTTAGCGACACTTAATGTGCGTGGGCTTGTCTCGCCCGCTAAACAGGATCTCGTGTTAAGTGAACTATCGCGCTCAGACCTAGACATCATCCTTTTGCAAGAAACTCATGTCTCGCGTAAATCCCAGGCAGATGATATAGCTAAAAGGTGGCCCGGTGATTGCTTCTGGTCATTTGGGACGGGGAAAAAGGCTGGGGTGGCCATGTTCGTCTCGCCACGTTTTCAGGGGAAGGTTTCCAGGTTTGTTTTTTGATTCTGACGGCCGAATTTTTAGTGCGTTTAATCCAGATTGGAGCTTGTCAATTTAACTTAGTGAACATTTATGCTCCAAACACCGTTTCGGGTCGCAGGGCTTTCTTTCGGAATTTGCACGACTATTTTTTTTATCCCCTGGTCGCATTGTTGCTGGGGATTTAATTGTATTGACAATACACTCGATCGCCTCCGTGTTTCTAACGATTCTTTGCCGGATAAGTCTACTTTTCGTCAGCTTATGTCAGATTGCTCGTTAATTGACGTTTGGCGTAAACAACACTCCCGAGGGAAGTCATACACGTGGGCCAATGCAAATTACAGTCAGGCCTCTCGGCTCGATCGCTTTTTGGTTTCTAGATCTCTTGAACATTGTGTTGATTGTCCTAAAGTTTCCCCCTGCAGTTTTTCCGATCACGATTTTGTAAATCTGAACTTCTCTTCTGCTGATTGTCCTGGCGCTCGAAGCGGTGTTTGGAAATTTAATTCATCTCTCCTAAATGATGCTAATTTTAAGCGTGAATTGTCCCAACTCATTAATGACCAGAAGCAACGCACGGGCGACTTTCAGTCGATGGGATCATGGTGGGATGATTTGAAAGTGACCATTCGGGACTTTTGTCAAAAATATTGCTCTCGCAAACGCAAATCGTCGAATCATACTCGGACTCTTTTGATAAACCGCTTAATTCGGGCTAAAAATGACTTTGCCCGCGGGAATGAGTCTAGGTCTGTGGAGATTAGGGATCTCGAATGCTCTCTCTCGTCTCTTGCTAGGCAAGAGGCAGAGGGCGCCAAAATTCGCTCTCGAGCTAAATGGATTGAGGAAGGTGAAAAACCCACGCGCTATTTCTTTCGCCGCGAGCAGCAAAGGGCTGCAAAAAATACTTTTGAATCCCTGGTGAATTCTCAAGGACAAGAGACGTCGTCTCAGGCCGATATGGAAGCTATTCTTGTGGACTTTTATAAGACTCTCTATGCTAAGGATAATCTCGATTTACAAATACAGGAAAGTTTAATTGATGATCTAGAATTTTCTTTGACTGAAACTGAGCGTGATAGTTGCGAAGGAGAATTCACTAAGGAAGAGCTTTTTGCAGCCTTGGGTGGTCTCCAAACCGGGAAATCGCCCGGTTCGGATGGCCTCCCAACAGAATTTTATAAGGCCTTTTGGCAAGATTTAGGCGATGTCTTGGTGACAGTTTTAAATGAGAACTTCCATCTCGGTACCCTGACTGACAGCCAGCGTGGGGGTCTCCTACGCTTGCTGTATAAGAAAGGTGACAAACGACTTGCCAAGAATTGGAGACCGATTTCATTGCTAAACACCGACTATAAATTGGCTTCTAAAGTTATCACAGAACGTTTAAAACCAGTGATGCAGTCTCTTGTTCACCGGGATCAGACGTGTGGGGTGGTGGGTAGATCGATTTTTTTCAAACCTTCAACTTATCCGGGATATGCTCGATATGATCGACAAAACCAATGAGACGGGCATTTTAGTCACACTTGACCAAGAAAAGGCCTTTGGACCGCGTGGACCACGATTTTCTCATGCGCGTACTCTCTAAGTTTGGGTTTGGACCGTCTTTCCGTGGGTGGGTTAGTTTATTTTACAAGGACGTTTTTTCCCGTGTTATCTGCAACGGAAATCTTTCTGCGCCAGTTTTTCTTGAAAGGGGTGTGAGGCAGGGCTGCCCTCTCTCCCCCCTCCTCTATGTCTTGGTCTCAGAAGTTTTGTCGACGCAGATCCGTAAATGTAGGGACATTGAAGGTTTCCGGCTCCCTGGAGCCGGGGGCCTTCAATTCAAGGTTTCTCAGTATGCCGATGATGCCACGCTTTTTGTCAAGACTGAACGCTCTCTCTGCTCCCTTTTGCAAATTGTTGGAAAGTATGAACGCGGATCGGGGGCCAAGCTTAAACACCTCCAAATCCGAGGCCATGTGGCTGGGGAGGTGGAGAACCAATGGGGCCTCACCTTTTGGCCTAACTTGGGTTTTGAAACTTCGTATCCTTGGTGTCTACTTTTCTAATGGATTGACCTCGTCGAATCCGAAAATTGGCGAACTAAAATGACAAGCTTGAATTAGTATTGAACTTATGGAAACAGAGAGAACTGTCCTTCTTGGGCCGCGCTTTAATTGTAAACATTTTGGGCGCTAGTCGCTTTTATCATGTTGCCAAGATTCTCCCGCCCCCAAACTGGGTGTGCGAACGGTTCGAACGCCTTGTGTGGTCCCTTTATTTGGAACGGCAGAATGGAAAATGTGAGCCGGAAGCGCTGTTGCGCTCCTTTCAAACTCGGGGGTCTAAATGTAGTGGACTTTCGTACCAAATGCGTCAGCCTTCGCTTATCTTGTTTTTTCCAGCCTTCGGGATGACTTCGGTGCCTCTAAATGGCATTATTTTGCCCGCTATTTTATCGGCTCTCGTTTGGCTCGTTTTGATGCTCGTTTTGCCTTTCGGTCCAATTTATGTCCAGTTTCTGCTCTGCCTTCCAACTTTTTACCGCAAAGCCTTGGAACACTTCCAGCGTCTCTTTACGAAACTAGGTAAATTGCCCGACGATTTGTCCTGTAAGAATATTTATAGTTTGTTTTTTGACCTGCCTGATGCTGCCCCGCTGTGCGCTGGTTTTGGGAGGGCTGTGGTCGGCCGTCCAATCAACTGGTGGGCAGCGGTGTGGCGTAAGTCCCGATTTAAGCTGGTTGAAAACAGGAAAAATGACCTCCTGTGGTTGATACTTCACGATGTGGTTCGGACTCGCTGTAACCTCAAAGCCTGGGGTTACATTGACTCCGACCGCTGCGCCGTATGTTCCAGGATAGAAACTAGTCAACACTGTTTTCTTGACTGCCCTCGGGTTTTAGAAGTGTGGAACCATTTTGTCCCTACTCTTTCTCGCCTACAGGGCTCCCCGTTTTATCCCCTCCTTTCAGGCAGTTGTATTCCCTTTAGCCAATTTTGCTCATTCGCGTTTATCGGTTTACCACTATTTTCTCGCTACCGTTTTTGTTTTTCGTGTGGCAATCGCGAAATCTGGCCACGTTTCGAAATCGCGTCCTGAGCTCTTGCGACATTATAGGCCTCGTTACCAAAGATATCAAGACCCGTATCTTAGGAGAACCCGTTGGGCGAGTAAAAGAGGTCTGGGCTGTAAATAAAGTACTTTGCTCTGTAAATAGCGATTCTGTTTTGTTCCACCTCCACTGATTCTGCCCTTACATCTTGATTCCCTGTAATTAATCTTCGGTTGTTTTTCTACACTTGATTGCTAAAATTTATCGTTTTGTGTCTTGTGCGAATCGCAGCTCTGGAGTGTAAGTCGGACGAGGCATCTCCAGAGTGTGTTTTTTTTTTTGTTAATCCTTGCATGTTTTGTTACAAAACCCTGTATATATTGTAATTACGCAACCTCCTTTGTTATTGTTAGAGCATAATTGCTCATTTTTGTAATTCGCTTTTCACACTTGATTTATTGTAATCCAATTCTTAGTAACTTCGTATTTATACAACGAGTTGATTGTAAATAAGTGTAATTATCCTCCGTGGCCTTTGTCACGGTTGTAAATAAAATTTTATCAAAAAAAAAAAAAAATCTGTTCTTATCAGCTTAATATCTGATACGCTGCTCATCGAGCAGCTCATATATTAAACTGATTTTTGGAACTGGGCCGTGGAAAAGAGGCTTGCCTCGTCCCGGCCACGGGTTGCCTCGGTATAGCACTACCTCCGAGCGTGGCCCACTTCCCTCTGGGGAAGAAATAATCAAGTGAAAGCAGAAAAAGTGACCAAGCAACCAACCTTCACATTCTCTTCTCTTTTCTAGGTAGCATAGCCGCGAGTGGACAGCACGACACGACAGGACGAGGAGCACGTGACCTCCATTACCACATGGTATGCGCAGACAAGTTGCGTTTTGCGGTCCCGGAGAGGCTGAAAAGGCATACTTACCTGACGCGGGAGGCACTGTGATCAGGGAGGCAGTCCTCTCAAGGTGAGGCTCTTTCATTGCACTTCGATTGGGTTGACCCTTGCGATTACCCCAAATGTGGGTAACTCGAGCGTATAATTTCTGGTAGTGGGGACCTGCGTTCGCGCTAGTCCCCGCACCAAACCCCGGTGGCAAAGTTGGCTAATGGGAAGGTTTGTTGGTAACGTTTCAGGCAGGGCAGGGAAGGAGATGCGGTGGCGGTGTAAGGACTAAGGAAGGTGAGTTGTATTTGTGAAGTCCACTGCTGAAATTGTAGGTGAATGTTCCGTACTTGGTGCACTGAAAAACTGTGATTTCATTTCTCTCATTCTTGGCCGTACAGAGAGGGAGACGACGTGTTTATTTCAGCCGCATCGATTTCCATCGATAGACGAGTGAGACAAGAAAATGCCAGCGGGTCGAGCTCTTATCCTCGTGCATCGTTTCGAAAACGTAAGTGGATGTGTGTTTGTACTGCTCCATCGCGATAGATTTATTTTGCGTTGTGTTATGTTGCGTTCTGGAGAGCCCGTTTTGCATTGAGTAACTGAGGACCCGCCAGATCAGTTGGCGTTACATTTCTGTGGCCAACACTTTGTGGTTTCTCTATGTTATCAGTTAATTGGATTGTTATCATAAAAAGTAAATCTTTCATGGTCAGGATAGTGTCTTATCGGCCCTTTGAATACGTACTGTCCGTGTTGAGCAGGGAACAGTAAGACTTTGAAGTGCGCTACGTCACGTAAGTCACGTTTTCGCAAGATCAATGTTGTAGTGTTGTAGCCTTCGTTGTATACATATCATCCGGGCTAGGTTAACTTCCATCTAATGCATAACAGTGCATGCATTTTTTACTTGTCGTATCCTGTTCTTTGCTCACACGAAAAGATACGTTTCATGTCATAAACGTTGGATTGATAAGGTCTCGCGCGCACGCGCTCCCTTGGGAATACAAGTTCCACTTTCTCGTGTGAACTATTTTGTTTTTGTCGTATGTCTCATCTTTGACATATCGTTGGCATGTTGTGTTCAAAAAACCTGGTTTGGAATGTTCTTTCATTGAAAGAAACTGAGATTTTTTGAGATAATCAAGTGTACAGAAGGAAAAAGGGAAGCCTACAACACGGGGTATTCCCAGGCGGTCTCCCATCCAAGTACTAACCCCGCCCGACAGGGCTTAACTTCGGTGATCGGACGAGAACCGGTGTTTTCCCTGTGGTATGGTCGTAGACAAGTAATTTGCCGTGAAAATTAACTTTGTTATAAGGGAAAATGAAAACGAGGTCAGAGCAAGCACAATGTGCATTTGTCCTCTTGCCGTCAACGCAAGTGCCATGCAATGCTGGTGCTGCTGCCCACTGTACAAGAGCGATCGTTGTGTGCGCCTCGCTTTCAGGTTGGCTTTGGGCATTCCTTCCTTGGCACGGATTGTAATCGGACCACCATATCTCGTGGCCATGAGACTGGGAGCACCTTGTCCGCCGTGAGCATTTACGGGCATCCTGCCAAAAGTACTGAGATTCTGTTAAAAAATTACAAAATGTTAAAAACCACCAAGTGGTGGCACTTTATGTAAAGTGGCTGAGAATACAGGTGTGCGTCGTAAGGGGTACTGTTTGCTAGTGGTGGTACCGACAGTCTTGTTTCTTCGGGTGTTTCCTCCATCCTCCCAATCTGTTGAACCTTTGGAGGTGGAAATGGTTGAGGTATCCACTCCTCGTAAACGCGGTTGTGATTCCGTTGAGAACCTCCTCTGATAGCTCTTCTGTTACTCCTTCCCGGAAGGCTCTTACAAAGGTGGCTAAGAAGAGCGGAGCTGCGCCCTCTTCTACTAAATCGAAGACTCGTGCTTCAGCTGATACTGTCAAGTCTGCGAAGCACGAAGGTTTGCCTGATGTGTCGTTTTCCCTCCCCCAACGCAAAGCACGTACATAGTTACTCTTTTACTGTACTCCATTATGGCTCTGTCAGTTGTCTCAATTAACGTCAACGGTCTGCGAGACCAGTCTAAGCGAGCTGGGTTTGTACAGTGGCTTCATTCCTTGCCTGTTGTTTCCTGATGTAGTGTGCCTCCAAGAGGCCCACTGCATCTCCCTCAGTGAGTGTCAGTCCTGGTTTCCAGTCATCTGGTCTTTCCGTTGTGGTGTCTCCGGCTCTAATAAGTCCTTGTGGTTGTATGTTTTTGTTTTCGTCCAGTGTTGTCCCTTGTTAAATCTCTTCCTCTGATAGTTGTGGTCGGTTTTTGTTATGTGAGTTTTCTTTGCGTGGCGCTGTGTTCAGGGTTGCTTGCATTTATGCTCCCAATCGTAACCCTGATCGTGATGCCTTCCTGGACGGGGTCTCTTCCCGATTAGACCCTTCAGTTCCCACCCTCCTCGCCGGCGATTTTAATACCGTCTTTGATCGCGCTGCTGACCGTGTGGGCTCCGTGGTCGGTGATACCTCGCGTGAGAGTGTTGTTGCCCTTGGTCGTCTTTTTGACGATGTCTGTTGTATTGATATTTGGAGATACCTCCATCCGTCTTCCTCCGCCTTTACCTGGACTAAGGCGGATGGCTCTATCTCCTCCCGTATAGATCTAATTGGGTGCCCTTATGTCTGGGTTGCGTCTCTGTCTCTGTTTGTGAAATTCTTCCGTGTCCGTTTTCAGACCATTGTGCTGTGTCCTGCTCTCTTACTGTTCCTGACGTTATTCCTCCTGGTCCGGGGCTTTGGAAGCTTAATACCTCAGTCCTGGAGGAGGAGGAGTACTGGTCTGTCGCCTTATTTCTGACTTTTGGGCCGATTGGAAGGACTGTAAGCTCTGTTTTTCCTCTCTTTCCAAGTGGTGGGATTCCGGTAAAGCAAAGATCGAAGGGCATTACGGTATCTTACTGTGTGCGCCGGTCGCAGAAAGAATCTTGGTCACGCGATTTGTTGGCTAGTTGGCGGCACACCTCAAGGCACGGCTTGATGCTGGTTGCCTGTCTGTTTTAGGTGTTTATCGATCCACCCTTGAACAGCTTTCCGCCTATGACATCAGGGCTGCTCAAGGTGCCCAAGTACGGTCACGTGTGTCCGATGGGTTGAGGAGGGCGAAGTCTCATCGGCGTACTTTTTTCGTTTAGAGAAGAAACGGTCTGCTGACCGGTGGGTTTCTGCGCTTCGGAACCCTGATGGGTCCATTGTTTCAACACCTTCTGATCTGTGTTCTTCGTTCGCCACTTTCTACTCCTCTCTTTTTTTACTGCCTGTCCTACGGATTCCGCCGCTCAAGATATTCTTCTCAGTAATGTGTCCCTCGTCCTTTCATCTGCCCAAGCTGATCTTTGTGAGGGCTTTCTGACTCTTGAGGAGTGTCATCGTGCCCTTGTTGGCATGGCTCGTCGTAAAGCCCCGGGGTCCGATGGCCTCTCCCATGGAGTTTTAACTTGAAATTCTGGGACGTCCTTGGGTCTGATTTAGTGGAGGTCTTGAATTCGTGTTATCTGTCTGGTTCTATGTCTTTGTCTCAACGGCGGGGTCTCATATCCTTAATCTTTAAGAAGGGAGATCGGTTGGACGCTCGTAACTGGCGCCCCATCTCCCTTCTCAACGTCGACTATAAGCTTGCTTCTCGTGTTTATTGCTGGGCGCCTTCTCAAAGTTATCCATCTGGTTTGTTAGTGAGGATCAGACCTGCGGTGTTCCTGGCAGGTTTATTGGCGAGAATGTTGCTCTTTTGCGTGATGTGGTTGCCTTTGCCACGGAATCTGACATCCCGTTGCCGTTCTCTCCTTAGACCAGGAAAAGGCCTTTGATAGAGTGGATTGGTCATTTATGTGTGCTACTTTGTCGAGGATGGGTTTTGGCCCATCTTTTGTCCGTTGGGTTGTTCTGTTCTATTCTGCTGTCCAAAGCTCTGTAGTTGTTAATGGTTATCTGTCTCGGTTTTTTCCTTTGTCTCGTGGCGTGCGTCAGGGCTGTCCTTTGTCTCCATTATTGTATGTTCTAGTTTCTGAAGTGCTTGCTGTTAACATTCGTGCCAATCCACGTATCATTGGTCTTTCTGTCCCCGGGCCCCCGCGGGCCCTGTCTCCGATCTCGCAGTACGCCGATGACACCTCTCTCATTGTCACGTCTGATATTGCCATTGCTGCTATTTTTGAAGTTTATGCTCTTTTTGAAAGGGGTTCTGGTGCTAAGCTTAATCAGGGATCCAAATCCAAGGGATTGTGGCTCGGTTCGTGGTCTGGCAGGACTGACCCCCCTGTCACCCTGGACTGGGACCTCGGCCAAGATCAAAGTGCTGGGCGTCTTTATTGGGCCTGGGAATTTGGAGGAAGTGAACTGGCGTCCTAGGATTGATGCCGTGGAGAATGTGCTGGCTTCTTGGAGGCAACGCTCCCTGTCCTACGGCGGGAGAGCTCTCGTCATCAACGCCTTGGCCCTTTCTAGGGTTTTGGTACATTGCCTCCCTAATTCATGTCCCCCCTTGGGTTTCTTCCGAGCTTTGTAAATTGGTTTTTGGGTTTTTTTGGAAGGGCAAACGCGATCTGGTTTCTCGTGCTGTTGTTGTTCAGCCTACATCTGCTGGTGGGTTTTTCTGTCATTGATCTTCGTCTTAAGGTTTCTGCGCTTCTTGTCCAGTGGGTTCGGCGTTTCACTGTTTTCTCCGCGTAGTTGGGTCCATTTCTTTTCCTTTTGGTGTGATTCTCGTTTTGGTGTCCCTGCTCTTGATGTTGTTCTGTCCCGTCCTGAGGCCTTTTCCTCCAAGTCCCTCCCCCCGTTTTACTCTGCTCTTCTGTCTGCTTGGCGTTTGGTTGGTGGTTCCTTTTCCCGTCGGCGTCGTTCCTCCCTTGTCATTGCGTCTTTGTCCCCTCATCATGTTTGCTGCTGTTTCCTCTATCTCTGCAAATTCTGTTTATTTGTTTTTGCTGTCTGAGGATCGTCCGACTCCCCATTGTGTTGACAAGTTTTTTCCTTTGTATGGCTATACTCTCTACTGGCCTTCGACCTGGTCCCAATTGTTCTTCTTCAATCTTGACCGCCCAGTGATCGATCTCAACTGAAAGGTCGCCATGGCGTGTTGTACACTGCCGATCGCCTTGTCGGTTTTTGGGTACTCGGTCGACCCTTCTTGCTTTTTGCCGTCTTGCCTCTGAATGTCCTTCTCACTTGTTTTTCTCCTGCCCTCTTGCTCATAGTGTTCTTTCATGGTTACAGTCTCTATTGTTTGGTTTTTTCGTCTTCGTCCCCTTCTTTGGTTTGCCGTCACGTGCTGTTTGGTTTTTGACCCGGCTGAGATCCGTCGAGTTCCTCGTGTTTTCGTGTACATCCTAGGTTGTCTGTAAGTATTTTATCTGGCTCGCTCGGAATGACTTTCGTTTCCGTAATGTGCCGCCCGGTGCTCTCGATGTCATCGCAAAGGTCCGCTCTCGTGTCAAGTTCAATCTACCTCTCCTTTTTAAGCGTTTCAAGTCCCCCCGTCGTCTACGTTATTTTCATCGTCAGTGGGGTGCGTCTGGCATTATCGGCTCTGTTTGCAATGGTCGTTTTTCTCTGTCCCAGTTCTAGTCCCATTGTCGCCCCAAGCTGTTGCTGTCTCGCGGCGTACCTACTCCTGTTAGGATGAGTCTTTCTGACTGGCGTCCTTGTCAGGTCTGCCATTCGCCGCTGCACAGTTCGGTTGTTTTTGTTTTGTCCTGTAGTCCTTCGTCCTGTTGGTTTGCTTGTTTGTTTGTTTGATGTGGAAATGCCATTCTCGAGTGTAAGTCGGACGAGGCGTCTCGTGAATGCTTTTCTTCGTTAGTTTTGTTTTTTTTTTTTGTTTGTAGGGGCGGGGTTCGATTCCCCGGTGACGTTTGACGTGCTGGTGCACCCCCGTTTGAGGCGAACCATTGTTGTTGATGGATGAGTCTGAATGTCTGGCAGCCATTGCACTCACCCTACCGGGGGGCTGCCATTCGCCTTAAACATAAAAAAAACTTACCTGACGCGGGAGGCACTTGGTGATCAGGGAGGCAGTCCTCTCAAGGTGAGGCTCTTTCATTGCACTTCGATTGGGGTTGACCCTTGCGATTACCCCAAATGTGGGTAACTCGAGCGTATAATTTCTGGTAGTGGGGACCTGCGTTCGCGCTTAGTCCCGCACCAAACCCCGGTGGCAAAGTTGGCTAATGGGAAGTTTGTTGGTAACGTTTCAGGCAGGGCAGGGAAGGAGATGCGGTGGCGGTGTAAGGACTAAGGAAGGTGAGTTGTATTTGTGAAGTCCACTGCTGAAATTGTAGGTGAATGTCCGTACTTGGTGCACTGAAAAACTGTGATTTCATTTCTCTCATTCTTGGCCGTACAGAGAGGGAGACGACGTGTTTATTTCAGCCGCATCGATTTCCATCGATAGACGAGTGAGACAAGAAAATGCCAGCGGGTCGAGCTCTTATCCTCGTGCATCGTTTCGAAAACGTAAGTGGATGTGTGTTTGTACTGCTCCATCGCGATAGATTTCTTTTGCGTTGTGTTATGTTGCGTTCTGGAGAGCCCCGTTTGCATTGAGTAACTGAGGACCCGCCAGATCAGTTGGCGTTACATTTCTGTGCCAACACTTTGTGGTTTCTCTATGTTATCAGTTAATTGGATTGTTATCATAAAAAGTAAATCTTTCATGGTTCAGGATAGTGTCTTTATCGGCCCTTTGAATACGTACTGTCCGTGTTGAGCAGGGAACAGTAAGACTTTGAAGTGCGCTACGTCACGTAAGTCACGTTTTCGCAAGATCAATGTTGTAGTGTTGTAGCCTTCGTTGTATACATATCATCCGGGCTAGGTTAACTTCCATCTAATGCATAACAGTGCATGCATTTTTTACTTGTCGTATCCTGTTCTTTGCTCACACGAAAAGATACGTTTCATGTCATAAACGTTGGATTGATAAGATCTCGCGCGCACGCGCTCCCTTGGGAATACAAGTTCCACTTTCTCGTGTGAACTATTTTGTTTTTGTCGTATGTCTCATCTTTGACATATCGTTGGCATGTTGTGTTCAAAAAACCTGGTTTGGAATGTGTCTTTCTTTCATTGAAAGAAACTGAGATTTTTTGAGATAATCAAGTGTACAGAAGAAAAAGGGAAGCCTACAACACGGGGTATTCCCAGGCGGTCTCCCATCCAAGTACTAAACCCCGCCCGACAGGGCTTAACTTCGGTGATCGGACGAGAACCGGTGTTTTCCCTGTGGTATGGTCGTAGACAAGTAATTTGCCGTGAAAATTAAACTTTGTTATAAGGGAAAATGAAAACGAGGTCAGAGCAAGCACAATGTGCATTTGTCCTCTTGCCGTCACGCAAGTGCCATGCAATGCTGGTGCTGCTGCCCACTGTACAAGAGCGATCGTTGTGTGCGCCTCGCTTTCAGGTTGGCTTTGGGCATTCCTTCCTTGGCACGGATTGTAACGGACCACCATATCTCGTGGCCATGAGACTGGGAGCACCTTGTCCGCCGTGAGCCATTTACGGGCATCGCTTCTCGGCCTTTTGGCTAAGATCAAGTGTAGTAATCTGTTCTTATCAGCTTAATATCTGATACGCTGCTCATCGAGCAGCTCATATATTAAACTGATTTTTGGAACTGGGCCGTGGAAAAGAGGCTTGCCTCGTCCCGGCCACGGGTTGCCTCGGTATAGCACTACCTCCGAGCGTGGCCCACTTCCCTCTGGGGAAGAAATAATCAAGTGAAAGCAGAAAAAGTGACCAAGCAACCAACCTTCACATTCTCTTCTCTTTTCTAGGTAGCATAGCAGCGAGTGGACAGCACGACACGACAGGACGAGGAGCACGTGACCTCCATTACCACATGGTATGCGCAGACAAGTTGCGTTTTGCGGTCCCGGAGAGGCTGAAAAGGCATACTTACCTGACGCGGGAGGCACTGTGATCAGGGAGGCAGTCCTCTCAAGGTGAGGCTCTTTCATTGCACTTCGATTGGGTTGACCCTTGCGATTACCCCAAATGTGGGTAACTCGAGCGTATAATTTCTGGTAGTGGGGACCTGCGTTCGCGCTAGTCCCCGCACCAAACCCCGGTGGCAAAGTTGGCTAATGGGAAGGTTTGTTGGTAACGTTTCAGGCAGGGCAGGGAAGGAGATGCGGTGGCGGTGTAAGGACTAAGGAAGGTGAGTTGTATTTGTGAAGTCCACTGCTGAAATTGTAGGTGAATGTTCCGTACTTGGTGCACTGAAAAACTGTGATTTCATTTCTCTCATTCTTGGCCGTACAGAGAGGGAGACGACGTGTTTATTTCAGCCGCATCGATTTCCATCGATAGACGAGTGAGACAAGAAAATGCCAGCGGGTCGAGCTCTTATCCTCGTGCATCGTTTCGAAAACGTAAGTGGATGTGTGTTTGTACTGCTCCATCGCGATAGATTTATTTTGCGTTGTGTTATGTTGCGTTCTGGAGAGCCCGTTTTGCATTGAGTAACTGAGGACCCGCCAGATCAGTTGGCGTTACATTTCTGTGGCCAACACTTTGTGGTTTCTCTATGTTATCAGTTAATTGGATTGTTATCATAAAAAGTAAATCTTTCATGGTCAGGATAGTGTCTTATCGGCCCTTTGAATACGTACTGTCCGTGTTGAGCAGGGAACAGTAAGACTTTGAAGTGCGCTACGTCACGTAAGTCACGTTTTCGCAAGATCAATGTTGTAGTGTTGTAGCCTTCGTTGTATACATATCATCCGGGCTAGGTTAACTTCCATCTAATGCATAACAGTGCATGCATTTTTTACTTGTCGTATCCTGTTCTTTGCTCACACGAAAAGATACGTTTCATGTCATAAACGTTGGATTGATAAGATCTCGCGCGCACGCGCTCCCTTGGGAATACAAGTTCCACTTTCTCGTGTGAACTATTTTGTTTTTGTCGTATGTCTCATCTTTGACATATCGTTGGCATGTTGTGTTCAAAAAACCTGGTTTGGAATGTTCTTTCATTGAAAGAAACTGAGATTTTTTGAGATAATCAAGTGTACAGAAGGAAAAAGGGAAGCCTACAACACGGGGTATTCCCAGGCGGTCTCCCATCCAAGTACTAACCCCGCCCGACAGGGCTTAACTTCGGTGATCGGACGAGAACCGGTGTTTTCCCTGTGGTATGGTCGTAGACAAGTAATTTGCCGTGAAAATTAACTTTGTTATAAGGGAAAATGAAAACGAGGTCAGAGCAAGCACAATGTGCATTTGTCCTCTTGCCGTCAACGCAAGTGCCATGCAATGCTGGTGCTGCTGCCCACTGTACAAGAGCGATCGTTGTGTGCGCCTCGCTTTCAGGTTGGCTTTGGGCATTCCTTCCTTGGCACGGATTGTAATCGGACCACCATATCTCGTGGCCATGAGACTGGGAGCACCTTGTCCGCCGTGAGCATTTACGGGCATCCGCTTCTCGGCCTTTTGGCTAAGATCAAGTGTAGTATCTGTTCTTATCAGCTTAATATCTGATACCGCTGCTCATCGAGCAGCTCATATATTAAACTGATTTTTGGAACTGGGCCGTGGAAAAGAGGCTTGCCTCGTCCCGGCCACGGGTTGCCTCGGTATAGCACTACCTCCGAGCGTGGCCCACTTCCCTCTGGGGAAGAAATAATCAAGTGAAAGCAGAAAAAGTGACCAAGCAACCAACCTTCACATTCTCTTCTCTTTTCTAGGTAGCATAGCAGCGAGTGGACAGCACGACACGACAGGACGAGGAGCACGTGACCTCCATTACCACATGGTATGCGCAGACAAGTTGCGTTTTGCGGTCCCGGAGAGGCTGAAAAGGCATACTTACCTGACGCGGGAGGCACTGTGATCAGGGAGGCAGTCCTCTCAAGGTGAGGCTCTTTCATTGCACTTCGATTGGGTTGACCCTTGCGATTACCCCAAATGTGGGTAACTCGAGCGTATAATTTCTGGTAGTGGGGACCTGCGTTCGCGCTAGTCCCCGCACCAAACCCCGGTGGCAAAGTTGGCTAATGGGAAGGTTTGTTGGTAACGTTTCAGGCAGGGCAGGGAAGGAGATGCGGTGGCGGTGTAAGGACTAAGGAAGGTGAGTTGTATTTGTGAAGTCCACTGCTGAAATTGTAGGTGAATGTTCCGTACTTGGTGCACTGAAAAACTGTGATTTCATTTCTCTCATTCTTGGCCGTACAGAGAGGGAGACGACGTGTTTATTTCAGCCGCATCGATTTCCATCGATAGACGAGTGAGACAAGAAAATGCCAGCGGGTCGAGCTCTTATCCTCGTGCATCGTTTCGAAAACGTAAGTGGATGTGTGTTTGTACTGCTCCATCGCGATAGATTTCTTTTGCGTTGTGTTATGTTGCGTTCTGGAGAGCCCGTTTTGCATTGAGTAACTGAGGACCCGCCAGATCAGTTGGCGTTACATTTCTGTGGCCAACACTTTGTGGTTTCTCTATGTTATCAGTTAATTGGATTGTTATCATAAAAAGTAAATCTTTCATGGTCAGGATAGTGTCTTATCGGCCCTTTGAATACGTACTGTCCGTGTTGAGCAGGGAACAGTAAGACTTTGAAGTGCGCTACGTCACGTAAGTCACGTTTTCGCAAGATCAATGTTGTAGTGTTGTAGCCTTCGTTGTATACATATCATCCGGGCTAGGTTAACTTCCATCTAATGCATAACAGTGCATGCATTTTTTACTTGTCGTATCCTGTTCTTTGCTCACACGAAAAGATACGTTTCATGTCATAAACGTTGGATTGATAAGATCTCGCGCGCACGCGCTCCCTTGGGAATACAAGTTCCACTTTCTCGTGTGAACTATTTTGTTTTTGTCGTATGTCTCATCTTTGACATATCGTTGGCATGTTGTGTTCAAAAAACCTGGTTTGGAATGTTCTTTCATTGAAAGAAACTGAGATTTTTTGAGATAATCAAGTGTACAGAAGGAAAAAGGGAAGCCTACAACACGGGGTATTCCCAGGCGGTCTCCCATCCAAGTACTAACCCCGCCCGACAGGGCTTAACTTCGGTGATCGGACGAGAACCGGTGTTTTCCCTGTGGTATGGTCGTAGACAAGTAATTTGCCGTGAAAATTAACTTTGTTATAAGGGAAAATGAAAACGAGGTCAGAGCAAGCACAATGTGCATTTGTCCTCTTGCCGTCAACGCAAGTGCCATGCAATGCTGGTGCTGCTGCCCACTGTACAAGAGCGATCGTTGTGTGCGCCTCGCTTTCAGGTTGGCTTTGGGCATTCCTTCCTTGGCACGGATTGTAATCGGACCACCATATCTCGTGGCCATGAGACTGGGAGCACCTTGTCCGCCGTGAGCATTTACGGGCATCGCTTCTCGGCCTTTTGGCTAAGTTCTGAAAGGCTGTTTTTGCTTTTTCTCTCCACAGATTGCAGGATGTCAGACAGTCTGCCGATGGAGAGTGCCCAACCAATTCAAGAAACGCCAGTTCTTTTCAGCGAGAGCGGTACGTGGAGCAACGTTCCTGACGAGATGTCCATCGATGTGGAACATGCTAATTCAGAAAAGTCTCAGGGGACCAGCCTAATTGCGCCTGATTACTTGTTTACTCCAGTGGAATCCCAAGGGTCCGTCCAAAACGCGTCTGGGGACCATGTGCACATACCTGTTGCTGTCGAGTCAATGATGAGCAATGGTGTGGCTTTTGCATGTACAGCAGATTCATGGAACGTTGGCGAGGACAATGTGAGCCTAAAAAAACCCTTTTCAATTTATTTTACCTTTGATACGCCTTGCGTTTGTAATGATGTTGTTATGGGGCTAATTGATGTCGGAGTTTCGTACGAAGATATTCTCTCTATTCAACGTCGCCTATCTTCGAACACGTGGGTCATTGCCCTTCGAACTGCCGAGGCAAAAAACACAGCCTTGAGCGCGTGGCATTTGACTATTGCGGGTCACCGCGTTTTCCTCGCTGATTGTGACAACCAAATACGTCTAGTGAAGATTTATAACGCCCCAAACGAAATGCCGGATACTGTACTTATTGGCCGTTTGTCCGCTTATGGCACAGTGCTTTCCTTTCGACGTGACCTCGCTGCTGACACCATCTTTAACGGAATCCGTACAGCGCGTATGCGAATTGAAAGACCCATTCCATCCACTGTACGGATTGTCCGAGAATTCGTTCGCATTTGGTACCCGGGACAGCCTAAGGCTTGTCGGCGCTGTGGGGATTTAGGGCACTTGATTAAAGACTGCACTTCGGTGCGGTGTTTTAACTGTGAACAGTCTGGCCACCGGGCCGACGAATGTGAGATACCAATTATGTGTTCAATCTGCCGGTCTGATAGTCATCGTGAGCATCGTTGCCCTTATTTATTGTTCAGTGCTAACGTAAATGTTGAGAATTCACAGGAATCAAGTACAGGTCCTCCCACGTCATATGCGAGCGCGGCTAAAGCCCCTCGCGCAGTTCCGTCGCAGCCTACCCTGGACAAACGTGCTGAAGTCAAGGAGAAGGAGAAAACGAAGGAGAAAACGAAGGAGAAAACAAAGGAGAAAACAGAAGAGATGGAGGAAAATGGAAAGCAGAAGCCGAAGGAGAGTGGGAAACAGAAAACGGAGAAAGAGAATGAAAAGCAGAAAATGGAGAAGGAGAGTAGCAGGCAGAGGTCGGAGAAGGAGAAGGGAGAGCAGAAGATGGAGAAGGATAGGAGCCGCGAGTACGAGCGTGAGTCTCGTGAGAAACACGGCCGGGATGACGACCGGGATCGGGATCGTGAGCGTAACCGGGACCGCGATCGCGATCGCGATCACGGCCGGGAACGCGAGCGAGACCGTGATCGGAGTCGTCACCACCACCATCACCGGCGTGAGCACTCACGGGACGAGGACCGCCGCCGTCGCAGGTCAAGGGACAGAGACCATCGGGAATGGGGCCGTGAGCCTGCTTCCAGTGAGGAAGACATCACGGATTCTGACGGAGAATGGACAACGGTGCGCGGTAGGAAAAGCAGACATAAGCATCACTAATGAACTGTAATGTTTAAGTTAGCGACACTTAATGTGCGTGGGCTTGTCTCGCCCGCTAAACAGGATCTCGTGTTAAGTGAACTATCGCGCTCAGACCTAGACATCATCCTTTTGCAAGAAACTCATGTCTCGCGTAAATCCCAGGCAGATGATATAGCTAAAAGGTGGCCCGGTGATTGCTTCTGGTCATTTGGGACGGGGAAAAAGGCTGGGGTGGCCATGTTCGTCTCGCCACGTTTTCAGGGGAAGGTTTCCAGGTTTGTTTTTGATTCTGACGGCCGAATTTTTAGTGCGTTAATCCAGATTGGAGCTTGTCAATTTAACTTAGTGAACATTTATGCTCCAAACACCGTTTCGGGTCGCAGGGCTTTCTTTCGGAATTTGCACGACTATTTTTTATCCCCTGGTCGCATTGTTGCTGGGGATTTTAATTGTATTGACAATACACTCGATCGCCTCCGTGTTTCTAACGATTCTTTGCCGGATAAGTCTACTTTTCGTCAGCTTATGTCAGATTGCTCGTTAATTGACGTTTGGCGTAAACAACACTCCCGAGGGAAGTCATACACGTGGGCCAATGCAAATTACAGTCAGGCCTCTCGGCTCGATCGCTTTTTGGTTTCTAGATCTCTTGAACATTGTGTTGATTGTCCTAAAGTTTCCCCCTGCAGTTTTTCCGATCACGATTTTGTAAATCTGAACTTCTCTTCTGCTGATTGTCCTGGCGCTCGAAGCGGTGTTTGGAAATTTAATTCATCTCTCCTAAATGATGCTAATTTTAAGCGTGAATTGTCCCAACTCATTAATGACCAGAAGCAACGCACGGGCGACTTTCAGTCGATGGGATCATGGTGGGATGATTTGAAAGTGACCATTCGGGACTTTTGTCAAAAATATTGCTCTCGCAAACGCAAATCGTCGAATCATACTCGGACTCTTTTGATAAACCGCTTAATTCGGGCTAAAAATGACTTTGCCCGCGGGAATGAGTCTAGGTCTGTGGAGATTAGGGATCTCGAATGCTCTCTCTCGTCTCTTGCTAGGCAAGAGGCAGAGGGCGCCAAAATTCGCTCTCGAGCTAAATGGATTGAGGAAGGTGAAAAACCCACGCGCTATTTCTTTCGCCGCGAGCAGCAAAGGGCTGCAAAAAATACTTTTGAATCCCTGGTGAATTCTCAAGGACAAGAGACGTCGTCTCAGGCCGATATGGAAGCTATTCTTGTGGACTTTTATAAGACTCTCTATGCTAAGGATAATCTCGATTTACAAATACAGGAAAGTTTAATTGATGATCTAGAATTTTCTTTGACTGAAACTGAGCGTGATAGTTGCGAAGGAGAATTCACTAAGGAAGAGCTTTTTGCAGCCTTGGGTGGTCTCCAAACCGGGAAATCGCCCGGTTCGGATGGCCTCCCAACAGAATTTTATAAGGCCTTTTGGCAAGATTTAGGCGATGTCTTGGTGACAGTTTTAAATGAGAACTTCCATCTCGGTACCCTGACTGACAGCCAGCGTGGGGGTCTCCTACGCTTGCTGTATAAGAAAGGTGACAAACGACTTGCCAAGAATTGGAGACCGATTTCATTGCTAAACACCGACTATAAATTGGCTTCTAAAGTTATCACAGAACGTTTAAAACCAGTGATGCAGTCTCTTGTTCACCGGGATCAGACGTGTGGGGTGGTGGGTAGATCGATTTTTTCAAACCTTCAACTTATCCGGGATATGCTCGATATGATCGACAAAACCAATGAGACGGGCATTTTAGTCACACTTGACCAAGAAAAGGCCTTTGACCGCGTGGACCACGATTTTCTCATGCGCGTACTCTCTAAGTTTGGGTTTGGACCGTCTTTCCGTGGGTGGGTTAGTTTATTTTACAAGGACGTTTTTTCCCGTGTTATCTGCAACGGAAATCTTTCTGCGCCAGTTTTTCTTGAAAGGGGTGTGAGGCAGGGCTGCCCTCTCTCCCCCCTCCTCTATGTCTTGGTCTCAGAAGTTTTGTCGACGCAGATCCGTAAATGTAGGGACATTGAAGGTTTCCGGCTCCCTGGAGCCGGGGGCCTTCAATTCAAGGTTTCTCAGTATGCCGATGATGCCACGCTTTTTGTCAAGACTGAACGCTCTCTCTGCTCCCTTTTGCAAATTGTTGGAAAGTATGAACGCGGATCGGGGGCCAAGCTTAACACCTCCAAATCCGAGGCCATGTGGCTGGGGAGGTGGAGAACCAATGGGGCCTCACCTTTTGGCCTAACTTGGGTTTTGAAACTTCGTATCCTTGGTGTCTACTTTTCTAATGGATTGACCTCGGTCGAATCCGAAAATTGGCGAACTAAAATTGACAAGCTTGAATTAGTATTGAACTTATGGAAACAGAGAGAACTGTCCTTCTTGGGCCGCGCTTTAATTGTAAACATTTTGGGCGCTAGTCGCTTTTATCATGTTGCCAAGATTCTCCCGCCCCCAAACTGGGTGTGCGAACGGTTCGAACGCCTTGTGTGGTCCTTTATTTGGAACGGCAGAATGGAAAATGTGAGCCGGAAGCGCTGTTGCGCTCCTTTCAAACTCGGGGGTCTAAATGTAGTGGACTTTCGTACCAAATGCGTCAGCCTTCGCTTATCTTGTTTTTCCAGCCTTCGGGATGACTTCGGTGCCTCTAAATGGCATTATTTTGCCCGCTATTTTATCGGCTCTCGTTTGGCTCGTTTTGATGCTCGTTTTGCCTTTCGGTCCAATTTATGTCCAGTTTCTGCTCTGCCTTCCAACTTTTACCGCAAAGCCTTGGAACACTTCCAGCGTCTCTTTACGAAACTAGGTAAATTGCCCGACGATTTGTCCTGTAAGAATATTTATAGTTTGTTTTTTGACCTGCCTGATGCTGCCCCGCTGTGCGCTGGTTTTTGGAGGGCTGTGGTCGGCCGTCCAATCAACTGGTGGGCAGCGGTGTGGCGTAAGTCCCGATTTAAGCTGGTTGAAAACAGGAAAAATGACCTCCTGTGGTTGATACTTCACGATGTGGTTCGGACTCGCTGTAACCTCAAAGCCTGGGGTTACATTGACTCCGACCGCTGCGCCGTATGTTCCAGGATAGAAACTAGTCAACACTGTTTTCTTGACTGCCCTCGGGTTTTAGAAGTGTGGAACCATTTTGTCCCTACTCTTTCTCGCCTACAGGGCTCCCCGTTTATCCCCTCCTTTCAGGCAGTTGTATTCCCTTTAGCCAATTTTGCTCATTCGCGTTTATCGGTTTACCACTATTTTCTCGCTACCGTTTTGTTTTTCGTGTGGCAATCGCGAAATCTGGCCACGTTTCGAAATCGCGTCCTGAGCTCTTGCGACATTATAGGCCTCGTTACCAAAGATATCAAGACCCGTATCTTAGGAGAACCCGTTGGGCGAGTAAAAGAGGTCTGGGCTGTAAATAAAGTACTTTGCTCTGTAAATAGCGATTCTGTTTTGTTCCACCTCCACTGATTCTGCCTTACATCTTGATTCCCTGTAATTAATCTTCGGTTGTTTTTCTACACTTGATTGCTAAAATTTATCGTTTTGTGTCTTGTGCGAATCGCAGCTCTGGAGTGTAAGTCGGACGAGGCATCTCCAGAGTGTGTTTTTTTTTTGTTAATCCTTGCATGTTTTGTTACAAAACCCTGTATATATTGTAATTACGCAACCTCCTTTGTTATTGTTAGAGCATAATTGCTCATTTTTGTAATTCGCTTTTCACACTTGATTTATTGTAATCCAATTCTTAGTAACTTCGTATTTATACAACGAGTTGATTGTAAATAAGTGTAATTATCCTCCGTGGCCTTTGTCACGGTTGTAAATAAAATTTTATCAAAAAAAAAAAAAAAATCTGTTCTTATCAGCTTAATATCTGATACGCTGCTCATCGAGCAGCTCATATATTAAACTGATTTTTGGAACTGGGCCGTGGAAAAGAGGCTTGCCTCGTCCCGGCCACGGGTTGCCTCGGTATAGCACTACCTCCGAGCGTGGCCCACTTCCCTCTGGGGAAGAAATAATCAAGTGAAAGCAGAAAAAGTGACCAAGCAACCAACCTTCACATTCTCTTCTCTTTTCTAGGTAGCATAGCAGCGAGTGGACAGCACGACACGACAGGACGAGGAGCACGTGACCTCCATTACCACATGGTATGCGCAGACAAGTTGCGTTTTGCGGTCCCGGAGAGGCTGAAAAGGCATACTTACCTGACGCGGGAGGCACTGTGATCAGGGAGGCAGTCCTCTCAAGGTGAGGCTCTTTCATTGCACTTCGATTGGGTTGACCCTTGCGATTACCCCAAATGTGGGTAACTCGAGCGTATAATTTCTGGTAGTGGGGACCTGCGTTCGCGCTAGTCCCCGCACCAAACCCCGGTGGCAAAGTTGGCTAATGGGAAGGTTTGTTGGTAACGTTTCAGGCAGGGCAGGGAAGGAGATGCGGTGGCGGTGTAAGGACTAAGGAAGGTGAGTTGTATTTGTGAAGTCCACTGCTGAAATTGTAGGTGAATGTTCCGTACTTGGTGCACTGAAAAACTGTGATTTCATTTCTCTCATTCTTGGCCGTACAGAGAGGGAGACGACGTGTTTATTTCAGCCGCATCGATTTCCATCGATAGACGAGTGAGACAAGAAAATGCCAGCGGGTCGAGCTCTTATCCTCGTGCATCGTTTCGAAAACGTAAGTGGATGTGTGTTTGTACTGCTCCATCGCGATAGATTTCTTTTGCGTTGTGTTATGTTGCGTTCTGGAGAGCCCGTTTTGCATTGAGTAACTGAGGACCCGCCAGATCAGTTGGCGTTACATTTCTGTGGCCAACACTTTGTGGTTTCTCTATGTTATCAGTTAATTGGATTGTTATCATAAAAAGTAAATCTTTCATGGTCAGGATAGTGTCTTATCGGCCCTTTGAATACGTACTGTCCGTGTTGAGCAGGGAACAGTAAGACTTTGAAGTGCGCTACGTCACGTAAGTCACGTTTTCGCAAGATCAATGTTGTAGTGTTGTAGCCTTCGTTGTATACATATCATCCGGGCTAGGTTAACTTCCATCTAATGCATAACAGTGCATGCATTTTTTACTTGTCGTATCCTGTTCTTTGCTCACACGAAAAGATACGTTTCATGTCATAAACGTTGGATTGATAAGATCTCGCGCGCACGCGCTCCCTTGGGAATACAAGTTCCACTTTCTCGTGTGAACTATTTTGTTTTTGTCGTATGTCTCATCTTTGACATATCGTTGGCATGTTGTGTTCAAAAAACCTGGTTTGGAATGTTCTTTCATTGAAAGAAACTGAGATTTTTTGAGATAATCAAGTGTACAGAAGGAAAAAGGGAAGCCTACAACACGGGGTATTCCCAGGCGGTCTCCCATCCAAGTACTAACCCCGCCCGACAGGGCTTAACTTCGGTGATCGGACGAGAACCGGTGTTTTCCCTGTGGTATGGTCGTAGACAAGTAATTTGCCGTGAAAATTAACTTTGTTATAAGGGAAAATGAAAACGAGGTCAGAGCAAGCACAATGTGCATTTGTCCTCTTGCCGTCAACGCAAGTGCCATGCAATGCTGGTGCTGCTGCCCACTGTACAAGAGCGATCGTTGTGTGCGCCTCGCTTTCAGGTTGGCTTTGGGCATTCCTTCCTTGGCACGGATTGTAATCGGACCACCATATCTCGTGGCCATGAGACTGGGAGCACCTTGTCCGCCGTGAGCATTTACGGGCATCGCTTCTCGGCCTTTTGGCTAAGTTCTGAAAGGCTGTTTTTGCTTTTTCTCTCCACAGATTGCAGGATGTCAGACAGTCTGCCGATGGAGAGTGCCCAACCAATTCAAGAAACGCCAGTTCTTTTCAGCGAGAGCGGTACGTGGAGCAACGTTCCTGACGAGATGTCCATCGATGTGGAACATGCTAATTCAGAAAAGTCTCAGGGGACCAGCCTAATTGCGCCTGATTACTTGTTTACTCCAGTGGAATCCCAAGGGTCCGTCCAAAACGCGTCTGGGGACCATGTGCACATACCTGTTGCTGTCGAGTCAATGATGAGCAATGGTGTGGCTTTTGCATGTACAGCAGATTCATGGAACGTTGGCGAGGACAATGTGAGCCTAAAAAAACCCTTTTCAATTTATTTTACCTTTGATACGCCTTGCGTTTGTAATGATGTTGTTATGGGGCTAATTGATGTCGGAGTTTCGTACGAAGATATTCTCTCTATTCAACGTCGCCTATCTTCGAACACGTGGGTCATTGCCCTTCGAACTGCCGAGGCAAAAAACACAGCCTTGAGCGCGTGGCATTTGACTATTGCGGGTCACCGCGTTTTCCTCGCTGATTGTGACAACCAAATACGTCTAGTGAAGATTTATAACGCCCCAAACGAAATGCCGGATACTGTACTTATTGGCCGTTTGTCCGCTTATGGCACAGTGCTTTCCTTTCGACGTGACCTCGCTGCTGACACCATCTTTAACGGAATCCGTACAGCGCGTATGCGAATTGAAAGACCCATTCCATCCACTGTACGGATTGTCCGAGAATTCGTTCGCATTTGGTACCCGGGACAGCCTAAGGCTTGTCGGCGCTGTGGGGATTTAGGGCACTTGATTAAAGACTGCACTTCGGTGCGGTGTTTTAACTGTGAACAGTCTGGCCACCGGGCCGACGAATGTGAGATACCAATTATGTGTTCAATCTGCCGGTCTGATAGTCATCGTGAGCATCGTTGCCCTTATTTATTGTTCAGTGCTAACGTAAATGTTGAGAATTCACAGGAATCAAGTACAGGTCCTCCCACGTCATATGCGAGCGCGGCTAAAGCCCCTCGCGCAGTTCCGTCGCAGCCTACCCTGGACAAACGTGCTGAAGTCAAGGAGAAGGAGAAAACGAAGGAGAAAACGAAGGAGAAAACAAAGGAGAAAACAGAAGAGATGGAGGAAAATGGAAAGCAGAAGCCGAAGGAGAGTGGGAAACAGAAAACGGAGAAAGAGAATGAAAAGCAGAAAATGGAGAAGGAGAGTAGCAGGCAGAGGTCGGAGAAGGAGAAGGGAGAGCAGAAGATGGAGAAGGATAGGAGCCGCGAGTACGAGCGTGAGTCTCGTGAGAAACACGGCCGGGATGACGACCGGGATCGGGATCGTGAGCGTAACCGGGACCGCGATCGCGATCGCGATCACGGCCGGGAACGCGAGCGAGACCGTGATCGGAGTCGTCACCACCACCATCACCGGCGTGAGCACTCACGGGACGAGGACCGCCGCCGTCGCAGGTCAAGGGACAGAGACCATCGGGAATGGGGCCGTGAGCCTGCTTCCAGTGAGGAAGACATCACGGATTCTGACGGAGAATGGACAACGGTGCGCGGTAGGAAAAGCAGACATAAGCATCACTAATGAACTGTAATGTTTAAGTTAGCGACACTTAATGTGCGTGGGCTTGTCTCGCCCGCTAAACAGGATCTCGTGTTAAGTGAACTATCGCGCTCAGACCTAGACATCATCCTTTTGCAAGAAACTCATGTCTCGCGTAAATCCCAGGCAGATGATATAGCTAAAAGGTGGCCCGGTGATTGCTTCTGGTCATTTGGGACGGGGAAAAAGGCTGGGGTGGCCATGTTCGTCTCGCCACGTTTTCAGGGGAAGGTTTCCAGGTTTGTTTTTGATTCTGACGGCCGAATTTTTAGTGCGTTAATCCAGATTGGAGCTTGTCAATTTAACTTAGTGAACATTTATGCTCCAAACACCGTTTCGGGTCGCAGGGCTTTCTTTCGGAATTTGCACGACTATTTTTTATCCCCTGGTCGCATTGTTGCTGGGGATTTTAATTGTATTGACAATACACTCGATCGCCTCCGTGTTTCTAACGATTCTTTGCCGGATAAGTCTACTTTTCGTCAGCTTATGTCAGATTGCTCGTTAATTGACGTTTGGCGTAAACAACACTCCCGAGGGAAGTCATACACGTGGGCCAATGCAAATTACAGTCAGGCCTCTCGGCTCGATCGCTTTTTGGTTTCTAGATCTCTTGAACATTGTGTTGATTGTCCTAAAGTTTCCCCCTGCAGTTTTTCCGATCACGATTTTGTAAATCTGAACTTCTCTTCTGCTGATTGTCCTGGCGCTCGAAGCGGTGTTTGGAAATTTAATTCATCTCTCCTAAATGATGCTAATTTTAAGCGTGAATTGTCCCAACTCATTAATGACCAGAAGCAACGCACGGGCGACTTTCAGTCGATGGGATCATGGTGGGATGATTTGAAAGTGACCATTCGGGACTTTTGTCAAAAATATTGCTCTCGCAAACGCAAATCGTCGAATCATACTCGGACTCTTTTGATAAACCGCTTAATTCGGGCTAAAAATGACTTTGCCCGCGGGAATGAGTCTAGGTCTGTGGAGATTAGGGATCTCGAATGCTCTCTCTCGTCTCTTGCTAGGCAAGAGGCAGAGGGCGCCAAAATTCGCTCTCGAGCTAAATGGATTGAGGAAGGTGAAAAACCCACGCGCTATTTCTTTCGCCGCGAGCAGCAAAGGGCTGCAAAAAATACTTTTGAATCCCTGGTGAATTCTCAAGGACAAGAGACGTCGTCTCAGGCCGATATGGAAGCTATTCTTGTGGACTTTTATAAGACTCTCTATGCTAAGGATAATCTCGATTTACAAATACAGGAAAGTTTAATTGATGATCTAGAATTTTCTTTGACTGAAACTGAGCGTGATAGTTGCGAAGGAGAATTCACTAAGGAAGAGCTTTTTGCAGCCTTGGGTGGTCTCCAAACCGGGAAATCGCCCGGTTCGGATGGCCTCCCAACAGAATTTTATAAGGCCTTTTGGCAAGATTTAGGCGATGTCTTGGTGACAGTTTTAAATGAGAACTTCCATCTCGGTACCCTGACTGACAGCCAGCGTGGGGGTCTCCTACGCTTGCTGTATAAGAAAGGTGACAAACGACTTGCCAAGAATTGGAGACCGATTTCATTGCTAAACACCGACTATAAATTGGCTTCTAAAGTTATCACAGAACGTTTAAAACCAGTGATGCAGTCTCTTGTTCACCGGGATCAGACGTGTGGGGTGGTGGGTAGATCGATTTTTTCAAACCTTCAACTTATCCGGGATATGCTCGATATGATCGACAAAACCAATGAGACGGGCATTTTAGTCACACTTGACCAAGAAAAGGCCTTTGACCGCGTGGACCACGATTTTCTCATGCGCGTACTCTCTAAGTTTGGGTTTGGACCGTCTTTCCGTGGGTGGGTTAGTTTATTTTACAAGGACGTTTTTTCCCGTGTTATCTGCAACGGAAATCTTTCTGCGCCAGTTTTTCTTGAAAGGGGTGTGAGGCAGGGCTGCCCTCTCTCCCCCTCCTCTATGTCTTGGTCTCAGAAGTTTTGTCGACGCAGATCCGTAAATGTAGGGACATTGAAGGTTTCCGGCTCCCTGGAGCCGGGGGCCTTCAATTCAAGGTTTCTCAGTATGCCGATGATGCCACGCTTTTTGTCAAGACTGAACGCTCTCTCTGCTCCCTTTTGCAAATTGTTGGAAAGTATGAACGCGGATCGGGGGCCAAGCTTAACACCTCCAAATCCGAGGCCATGTGGCTGGGGAGGTGGAGAACCAATGGGGCCTCACCTTTTGGCCTAACTTGGGTTTTGAAACTTCGTATCCTTGGTGTCTACTTTTCTAATGGATTGACCTCGGTCGAATCCGAAAATTGGCGAACTAAAATTGACAAGCTTGAATTAGTATTGAACTTATGGAAACAGAGAGAACTGTCCTTCTTGGGCCGCGCTTTAATTGTAAACATTTTGGGCGCTAGTCGCTTTTATCATGTTGCCAAGATTCTCCCGCCCCCAAACTGGGTGTGCGAACGGTTCGAACGCCTTGTGTGGTCCTTTATTTGGAACGGCAGAATGGAAAATGTGAGCCGGAAGCGCTGTTGCGCTCCTTTCAAACTCGGGGGTCTAAATGTAGTGGACTTTCGTACCAAATGCGTCAGCCTTCGCTTATCTTGTTTTTCCAGCCTTCGGGATGACTTCGGTGCCTCTAAATGGCATTATTTTGCCCGCTATTTTATCGGCTCTCGTTTGGCTCGTTTTGATGCTCGTTTTGCCTTTCGGTCCAATTTATGTCCAGTTTCTGCTCTGCCTTCCAACTTTTACCGCAAAGCCTTGGAACACTTCCAGCGTCTCTTTACGAAACTAGGTAAATTGCCCGACGATTTGTCCTGTAAGAATATTTATAGTTTGTTTTTTGACCTGCCTGATGCTGCCCCGCTGTGCGCTGGTTTTTGGAGGGCTGTGGTCGGCCGTCCAATCAACTGGTGGGCAGCGGTGTGGCGTAAGTCCCGATTTAAGCTGGTTGAAAACAGGAAAAATGACCTCCTGTGGTTGATACTTCACGATGTGGTTCGGACTCGCTGTAACCTCAAAGCCGTGGGTTACATTGACTCCGACCGCTGCGCCGTATGTTCCAGGATAGAAACTAGTCAACACTGTTTTCTTGACTGCCCTCGGGTTTTAGAAGTGTGGAACCATTTTGTCCCTACTCTTTCTCGCCTACAGGGCTCCCCGTTTATCCCCTCCTTTCAGGCAGTTGTATTCCCTTTAGCCAATTTTGCTCATTCGCGTTTATCGGTTTACCACTATTTTCTCGCTACCGTTTTGTTTTTCGTGTGGCAATCGCGAAATCTGGCCACGTTTCGAAATCGCGTCCTGAGCTCTTGCGACATTATAGGCCTCGTTACCAAAGATATCAAGACCCGTATCTTAGGAGAACCCGTTGGGCGAGTAAAAGAGGTCTGGGCTGTAAATAAAGTACTTTGCTCTGTAAATAGCGATTCTGTTTTGTTCCACCTCCACTGATTCTGCCTCACATCTTGATTCCCTGTAATTAACCTTCGGTTGTTTTTCTATATTTGATTGCTAAAATTCATCGTTTTGTGTCCTGTGCGAATCGCAGCTCTGGAGTGTAAGTCGGACGAGGCATCTCCAGAGTGTGCTTTTTTTGTTAATCCTTGCATGTTTTGTTACAAAACCCTGTATATATTGTAATTACGCAACCTCCTTTGTTATCGTTAGAGCATAATTGCTCATTTTTGTAATTCGCTTTTCACACTTGATTTATTGTAATCCAATTCTTAGTAACTTCGTATTTATACAACGAGTTGATTGTAAATAAGTGTAATTATCCTCCGTGGCCTTTGTCACGGTTGTAAATAAAATTTTATCAAAAAAAAAAAAAATCTGTTCTTATCAGCTTAATATCTGATACGCTGCTCATCGAGCAGCTCATATATTAAACTGATTTTTGGAACTGGGCCGTGGAAAAGAGGCTTGCCTCGTCCCGGCCACGGGTTGCCTCGGTATAGCACTACCTCCGAGCGTGGCCCACTTCCCTCTGGGGAAGAAATAATCAAGTGAAAGCAGAAAAAGTGACCAAGCAACCAACCTTCACATTCTCTTCTCTTTTCTAGGTAGCATAGCAGCGAGTGGACAGCACGACACGACAGGACGAGGAGCACGTGACCTCCATTACCACATGGTATGCGCAGACAAGTTGCGTTTTGCGGTCCCGGAGAGGCTGAAAAGGCATACTTACCTGACGCGGGAGGCACTGTGATCAGGGAGGCAGTCCTCTCAAGGTGAGGCTCTTTCATTGCACTTCGATTGGGTTGACCCTTGCGATTACCCCAAATGTGGGTAACTCGAGCGTATAATTTCTGGTAGTGGGGACCTGCGTTCGCGCTAGTCCCCGCACCAAACCCCGGTGGCAAAGTTGGCTAATGGGAAGGTTTGTTGGTAACGTTTCAGGCAGGGCAGGGAAGGAGATGCGGTGGCGGTGTAAGGACTAAGGAAGGTGAGTTGTATTTGTGAAGTCCACTGCTGAAATTGTAGGTGAATGTTCCGTACTTGGTGCACTGAAAAACTGTGATTTCATTTCTCTCATTCTTGGCCGTACAGAGAGGGAGACGACGTGTTTATTTCAGCCGCATCGATTTCCATCGATAGACGAGTGAGACAAGAAAATGCCAGCGGGTCGAGCTCTTATCCTCGTGCATCGTTTCGAAAACGTAAGTGGATGTGTGTTTGTACTGCTCCATCGCGATAGATTTATTTTGCGTTGTGTTATGTTGCGTTCTGGAGAGCCCGTTTTGCATTGAGTAACTGAGGACCCGCCAGATCAGTTGGCGTTACATTTCTGTGGCCAACACTTTGTGGTTTCTCTATGTTATCAGTTAATTGGATTGTTATCATAAAAAGTAAATCTTTCATGGTCAGGATAGTGTCTTATCGGCCCTTTGAATACGTACTGTCCGTGTTGAGCAGGGAACAGTAAGACTTTGAAGTGCGCTACGTCACGTAAGTCACGTTTTCGCAAGATCAATGTTGTAGTGTTGTAGCCTTCGTTGTATACATATCATCCGGGCTAGGTTAACTTCCATCTAATGCATAACAGTGCATGCATTTTTTACTTGTCGTATCCTGTTCTTTGCTCACACGAAAAGATACGTTTCATGTCATAAACGTTGGATTGATAAGATCTCGCGCGCACGCGCTCCCTTGGGAATACAAGTTCCACTTTCTCGTGTGAACTATTTTGTTTTTGTCGTATGTCTCATCTTTGACATATCGTTGGCATGTTGTGTTCAAAAAACCTGGTTTGGAATGTTCTTTCATTGAAAGAAACTGAGATTTTTTGAGATAATCAAGTGTACAGAAGGAAAAAGGGAAGCCTACAACACGGGGTATTCCCAGGCGGTCTCCCATCCAAGTACTAACCCCGCCCGACAGGGCTTAACTTCGGTGATCGGACGAGAACCGGTGTTTTCCCTGTGGTATGGTCGTAGACAAGTAATTTGCCGTGAAAATTAACTTTGTTATAAGGGAAAATGAAAACGAGGTCAGAGCAAGCACAATGTGCATTTGTCCTCTTGCCGTCAACGCAAGTGCCATGCAATGCTGGTGCTGCTGCCCACTGTACAAGAGCGATCGTTGTGTGCGCCTCGCTTTCAGGTTGGCTTTGGGCATTCCTTCCTTGGCACGGATTGTAATCGGACCACCATATCTCGTGGCCATGAGACTGGGAGCACCTTGTCCGCCGTGAGCATTTACGGGCATCGCTTCTCGGCCTTTTGGCTAAGTTCTGAAAGGCTGTTTTTGCTTTTTCTCTCCACAGATTGCAGGATGTCAGACAGTCTGCCGATGGAGAGTGCCCAACCAATTCAAGAAACGCCAGTTCTTTTCAGCGAGAGCGGTACGTGGAGCAACGTTCCTGACGAGATGTCCATCGATGTGGAACATGCTAATTCAGAAAAGTCTCAGGGGACCAGCCTAATTGCGCCTGATTACTTGTTTACTCCAGTGGAATCCCAAGGGTCCGTCCAAAACGCGTCTGGGGACCATGTGCACATACCTGTTGCTGTCGAGTCAATGATGAGCAATGGTGTGGCTTTTGCATGTACAGCAGATTCATGGAACGTTGGCGAGGACAATGTGAGCCTAAAAAAACCCTTTTCAATTTATTTTACCTTTGATACGCCTTGCGTTTGTAATGATGTTGTTATGGGGCTAATTGATGTCGGAGTTTCGTACGAAGATATTCTCTCTATTCAACGTCGCCTATCTTCGAACACGTGGGTCATTGCCCTTCGAACTGCCGAGGCAAAAAACACAGCCTTGAGCGCGTGGCATTTGACTATTGCGGGTCACCGCGTTTTCCTCGCTGATTGTGACAACCAAATACGTCTAGTGAAGATTTATAACGCCCCAAACGAAATGCCGGATACTGTACTTATTGGCCGTTTGTCCGCTTATGGCACAGTGCTTTCCTTTCGACGTGACCTCGCTGCTGACACCATCTTTAACGGAATCCGTACAGCGCGTATGCGAATTGAAAGACCCATTCCATCCACTGTACGGATTGTCCGAGAATTCGTTCGCATTTGGTACCCGGGACAGCCTAAGGCTTGTCGGCGCTGTGGGGATTTAGGGCACTTGATTAAAGACTGCACTTCGGTGCGGTGTTTTAACTGTGAACAGTCTGGCCACCGGGCCGACGAATGTGAGATACCAATTATGTGTTCAATCTGCCGGTCTGATAGTCATCGTGAGCATCGTTGCCCTTATTTATTGTTCAGTGCTAACGTAAATGTTGAGAATTCACAGGAATCAAGTACAGGTCCTCCCACGTCATATGCGAGCGCGGCTAAAGCCCCTCGCGCAGTTCCGTCGCAGCCTACCCTGGACAAACGTGCTGAAGTCAAGGAGAAGGAGAAAACGAAGGAGAAAACGAAGGAGAAAACAAAGGAGAAAACAGAAGAGATGGAGGAAAATGGAAAGCAGAAGCCGAAGGAGAGTGGGAAACAGAAAACGGAGAAAGAGAATGAAAAGCAGAAAATGGAGAAGGAGAGTAGCAGGCAGAGGTCGGAGAAGGAGAAGGGAGAGCAGAAGATGGAGAAGGATAGGAGCCGCGAGTACGAGCGTGAGTCTCGTGAGAAACACGGCCGGGATGACGACCGGGATCGGGATCGTGAGCGTAACCGGGACCGCGATCGCGATCGCGATCACGGCCGGGAACGCGAGCGAGACCGTGATCGGAGTCGTCACCACCACCATCACCGGCGTGAGCACTCACGGGACGAGGACCGCCGCCGTCGCAGGTCAAGGGACAGAGACCATCGGGAATGGGGCCGTGAGCCTGCTTCCAGTGAGGAAGACATCACGGATTCTGACGGAGAATGGACAACGGTGCGCGGTAGGAAAAGCAGACATAAGCATCACTAATGAACTGTAATGTTTAAGTTAGCGACACTTAATGTGCGTGGGCTTGTCTCGCCCGCTAAACAGGATCTCGTGTTAAGTGAACTATCGCGCTCAGACCTAGACATCATCCTTTTGCAAGAAACTCATGTCTCGCGTAAATCCCAGGCAGATGATATAGCTAAAAGGTGGCCCGGTGATTGCTTCTGGTCATTTGGGACGGGGAAAAGGCTGGGGTGGCCATGTTCGTCTCGCCACGTTTTCAGGGGAAGGTTTCCAGGTTTGTTTTTGATTCTGACGGCCGAATTTTTAGTGCGTTAATCCAGATTGGAGCTTGTCAATTTAACTTAGTGAACATTTATGCTCCAAACACCGTTTCGGGTCGCAGGGCTTTCTTTCGGAATTTGCACGACTATTTTTTATCCCCTGGTCGCATTGTTGCTGGGGATTTTAATTGTATTGACAATACACTCGATCGCCTCCGTGTTTCTAACGATTCTTTGCCGGATAAGTCTACTTTTCGTCAGCTTATGTCAGATTGCTCGTTAATTGACGTTTGGCGTAAACAACACTCCCGAGGGAAGTCATACACGTGGGCCAATGCAAATTACAGTCAGGCCTCTCGGCTCGATCGCTTTTTGGTTTCTAGATCTCTTGAACATTGTGTTGATTGTCCTAAAGTTTCCCCCTGCAGTTTTTCCGATCACGATTTTGTAAATCTGAACTTCTCTTCTGCTGATTGTCCTGGCGCTCGAAGCGGTGTTTGGAAATTTAATTCATCTCTCCTAAATGATGCTAATTTTAAGCGTGAATTGTCCCAACTCATTAATGACCAGAAGCAACGCACGGGCGACTTTCAGTCGATGGGATCATGGTGGGATGATTTGAAAGTGACCATTCGGGACTTTTGTCAAAAATATTGCTCTCGCAAACGCAAATCGTCGAATCATACTCGGACTCTTTTGATAAACCGCTTAATTCGGGCTAAAAATGACTTTGCCCGCGGGAATGAGTCTAGGTCTGTGGAGATTAGGGATCTCGAATGCTCTCTCTCGTCTCTTGCTAGGCAAGAGGCAGAGGGCGCCAAAATTCGCTCTCGAGCTAAATGGATTGAGGAAGGTGAAAAACCCACGCGCTATTTCTTTCGCCGCGAGCAGCAAAGGGCTGCAAAAAATACTTTTGAATCCCTGGTGAATTCTCAAGGACAAGAGACGTCGTCTCAGGCCGATATGGAAGCTATTCTTGTGGACTTTTATAAGACTCTCTATGCTAAGGATAATCTCGATTTACAAATACAGGAAAGTTTAATTGATGATCTAGAATTTTCTTTGACTGAAACTGAGCGTGATAGTTGCGAAGGAGAATTCACTAAGGAAGAGCTTTTTGCAGCCTTGGGTGGTCTCCAAACCGGGAAATCGCCCGGTTCGGATGGCCTCCCAACAGAATTTTATAAGGCCTTTTGGCAAGATTTAGGCGATGTCTTGGTGACAGTTTTAAATGAGAACTTCCATCTCGGTACCCTGACTGACAGCCAGCGTGGGGGTCTCCTACGCTTGCTGTATAAGAAAGGTGACAAACGACTTGCCAAGAATTGGAGACCGATTTCATTGCTAAACACCGACTATAAATTGGCTTCTAAAGTTATCACAGAACGTTTAAAACCAGTGATGCAGTCTCTTGTTCACCGGGATCAGACGTGTGGGGTGGTGGGTAGATCGATTTTTTCAAACCTTCAACTTATCCGGGATATGCTCGATATGATCGACAAAACCAATGAGACGGGCATTTTAGTCACACTTGACCAAGAAAAGGCCTTTGACCGCGTGGACCACGATTTTCTCATGCGCGTACTCTCTAAGTTTGGGTTTGGACCGTCTTTCCGTGGGTGGGTTAGTTTATTTTACAAGGACGTTTTTTCCCGTGTTATCTGCAACGGAAATCTTTCTGCGCCAGTTTTTCTTGAAAGGGGTGTGAGGCAGGGCTGCCCTCTCTCCCCCCTCCTCTATGTCTTGGTCTCAGAAGTTTTGTCGACGCAGATCCGTAAATGTAGGGACATTGAAGGTTTCCGGCTCCCTGGAGCCGGGGGCCTTCAATTCAAGGTTTCTCAGTATGCCGATGATGCCACGCTTTTTGTCAAGACTGAACGCTCTCTCTGCTCCCTTTTGCAAATTGTTGGAAAGTATGAACGCGGATCGGGGGCCAAGCTTAACACCTCCAAATCCGAGGCCATGTGGCTGGGGAGGTGGAGAACCAATGGGGCCTCACCTTTTGGCCTAACTTGGGTTTTGAAACTTCGTATCCTTGGTGTCTACTTTTCTAATGGATTGACCTCGGTCGAATCCGAAAATTGGCGAACTAAAATTGACAAGCTTGAATTAGTATTGAACTTATGGAAACAGAGAGAACTGTCCTTCTTGGGCCGCGCTTTAATTGTAAACATTTTGGGCGCTAGTCGCTTTTATCATGTTGCCAAGATTCTCCCGCCCCCAAACTGGGTGTGCGAACGGTTCGAACGCCTTGTGTGGTCCTTTATTTGGAACGGCAGAATGGAAAATGTGAGCCGGAAGCGCTGTTGCGCTCCTTTCAAACTCGGGGGTCTAAATGTAGTGGACTTTCGTACCAAATGCGTCAGCCTTCGCTTATCTTGTTTTTCCAGCCTTCGGGATGACTTCGGTGCCTCTAAATGGCATTATTTTGCCCGCTATTTTATCGGCTCTCGTTTGGCTCGTTTTGATGCTCGTTTTGCCTTTCGGTCCAATTTATGTCCAGTTTCTGCTCTGCCTTCCAACTTTTACCGCAAAGCCTTGGAACACTTCCAGCGTCTCTTTACGAAACTAGGTAAATTGCCCGACGATTTGTCCTGTAAGAATATTTATAGTTTGTTTTTTGACCTGCCTGATGCTGCCCCGCTGTGCGCTGGTTTTTGGAGGGCTGTGGTCGGCCGTCCAATCAACTGGTGGGCAGCGGTGTGGCGTAAGTCCCGATTTAAGCTGGTTGAAAACAGGAAAAATGACCTCCTGTGGTTGATACTTCACGATGTGGTTCGGACTCGCTGTAACCTCAAAGCCTGGGGTTACATTGACTCCGACCGCTGCGCCGTATGTTCCAGGATAGAAACTAGTCAACACTGTTTTCTTGACTGCCCTCGGGTTTTAGAAGTGTGGAACCATTTTGTCCCTACTCTTTCTCGCCTACAGGGCTCCCCGTTTATCCCCTCCTTTCAGGCAGTTGTATTCCCTTTAGCCAATTTTGCTCATTCGCGTTTATCGGTTTACCACTATTTTCTCGCTACCGTTTTGTTTTTCGTGTGGCAATCGCGAAATCTGGCCACGTTTCGAAATCGCGTCCTGAGCTCTTGCGACATTATAGGCCTCGTTACCAAAGATATCAAGACCCGTATCTTAGGAGAACCCGTTGGGCGAGTAAAAGAGGTCTGGGCTGTAAATAAAGTACTTTGCTCTGTAAATAGCGATTCTGTTTTGTTCCACCTCCACTGATTCTGCCTTACATCTTGATTCCCTGTAATTAATCTTCGGTTGTTTTTCTACACTTGATTGCTAAAATTTATCGTTTTGTGTCTTGTGCGAATCGCAGCTCTGGAGTGTAAGTCGGACGAGGCATCTCCAGAGTGTTTTTTTTTTTGTTAATCCTTGCATGTTTTGTTACAAAACCCTGTATATATTGTAATTACGCAACCTCCTTTGTTATTGTTAGAGCATAATTGCTCATTTTTGTAATTCGCTTTTCACACTTGATTTATTGTAATCCAATTCTTAGTAACTTCGTATTTATACAACGAGTTGATTGTAAATAAGTGTAATTATCCTCCGTGGCCTTTGTCACGGTTGTAAATAAAATTTATCAAAAAAAAAAAAAATCTGTTCTTATCAGCTTAATATCTGATACGCTGCTCATCGAGCAGCTCATATATTAAACTGATTTTTGGAACTGGGCCGTGGAAAAGAGGCTTGCCTCGTCCCGGCCACGGGTTGCCTCGGTATAGCACTACCTCCGAGCGTGGCCCACTTCCCTCTGGGGAAGAAATAATCAAGTGAAAGCAGAAAAAGTGACCAAGCAACCAACCTTCACATTCTCTTCTCTTTTCTAGGTAGCATAGCAGCGAGTGGACAGCACGACACGACAGGACGAGGAGCACGTGACCTCCATTACCACATGGTATGCGCAGACAAGTTGCGTTTTGCGGTCCCGGAGAGGCTGAAAAGGCATACTTACCTGACGCGGGAGGCACTGTGATCAGGGAGGCAGTCCTCTCAAGGTGAGGCTCTTTCATTGCACTTCGATTGGGTTGACCCTTGCGATTACCCCAAATGTGGGTAACTCGAGCGTATAATTTCTGGTAGTGGGGACCTGCGTTCGCGCTAGTCCCCGCACCAAACCCCGGTGGCAAAGTTGGCTAATGGGAAGGTTTGTTGGTAACGTTTCAGGCAGGGCAGGGAAGGAGATGCGGTGGCGGTGTAAGGACTAAGGAAGGTGAGTTGTATTTGTGAAGTCCACTGCTGAAATTGTAGGTGAATGTTCCGTACTTGGTGCACTGAAAAACTGTGATTTCATTTCTCTCATTCTTGGCCGTACAGAGAGGGAGACGACGTGTTTATTTCAGCCGCATCGATTTCCATCGATAGACGAGTGAGACAAGAAAATGCCAGCGGGTCGAGCTCTTATCCTCGTGCATCGTTTCGAAAACGTAAGTGGATGTGTGTTTGTACTGCTCCATCGCGATAGATTTCTTTTGCGTTGTGTTATGTTGCGTTCTGGAGAGCCCGTTTTGCATTGAGTAACTGAGGACCCGCCAGATCAGTTGGCGTTACATTTCTGTGGCCAACACTTTGTGGTTTCTCTATGTTATCAGTTAATTGGATTGTTATCATAAAAAGTAAATCTTTCATGGTCAGGATAGTGTCTTATCGGCCCTTTGAATACGTACTGTCCGTGTTGAGCAGGGAACAGTAAGACTTTGAAGTGCGCTACGTCACGTAAGTCACGTTTTCGCAAGATCAATGTTGTAGTGTTGTAGCCTTCGTTGTATACATATCATCCGGGCTAGGTTAACTTCCATCTAATGCATAACAGTGCATGCATTTTTTACTTGTCGTATCCTGTTCTTTGCTCACACGAAAAGATACGTTTCATGTCATAAACGTTGGATTGATAAGGTCTCGCGCGCACGCGCTCCCTTGGGAATACAAGTTCCACTTTCTCGTGTGAACTATTTTGTTTTTGTCGTATGTCTCATCTTTGACATATCGTTGGCATGTTGTGTTCAAAAAACCTGGTTTGGAATGTTCTTTCATTGAAAGAAACTGAGATTTTTTGAGATAATCAAGTGTACAGAAGGAAAAAGGGAAGCCTACAACACGGGGTATTCCCAGGCGGTCTCCCATCCAAGTACTAACCCCGCCCGACAGGGCTTAACTTCGGTGATCGGACGAGAACCGGTGTTTTCCCTGTGGTATGGTCGTAGACAAGTAATTTGCCGTGAAAATTAACTTTGTTATAAGGGAAAATGAAAACGAGGTCAGAGCAAGCACAATGTGCATTTGTCCTCTTGCCGTCAACGCAAGTGCCATGCAATGCTGGTGCTGCTGCCCACTGTACAAGAGCGATCGTTGTGTGCGCCTCGCTTTCAGGTTGGCTTTGGGCATTCCTTCCTTGGCACGGATTGTAATCGGACCACCATATCTCGTGGCCATGAGACTGGGAGCACCTTGTCCGCCGTGAGCATTTACGGGCATCCGCTTCTCGGCCTTTTGGCTAAGATCAAGTGTAGTATCTGTTCTTATCAGCTTAATATCTGATACGCCGCTGCTCATCGAGCAGCTCATATATTAAACTGATTTTTGGAACTGGGCCGTGGAAAAGAGGCTTGCCTCGTCCCGGCCACGGGTTGCCTCGGTATAGCACTACCTCCGAGCGTGGCCCACTTCCCTCTGGGGAAGAAATAATCAAGTGAAAGCAGAAAAAGTGACCAAGCAACCAACCTTCACATTCTCTTCTCTTTTCTAGGTAGCATAGCAGCGAGTGGACAGCACGACACGACAGGACGAGGAGCACGTGACCTCCATTACCACATGGTATGCGCAGACAAGTTGCGTTTTGCGGTCCCGGAGAGGCTGAAAAGGCATACTTACCTGACGCGGGAGGCACTGTGATCAGGGAGGCAGTCCTCTCAAGGTGAGGCTCTTTCATTGCACTTCGATTGGGTTGACCCTTGCGATTACCCCAAATGTGGGTAACTCGAGCGTATAATTTCTGGTAGTGGGGACCTGCGTTCGCGCTAGTCCCCGCACCAAACCCCGGTGGCAAAGTTGGCTAATGGGAAGGTTTGTTGGTAACGTTTCAGGCAGGGCAGGGAAGGAGATGCGGTGGCGGTGTAAGGACTAAGGAAGGTGAGTTGTATTTGTGAAGTCCACTGCTGAAATTGTAGGTGAATGTTCCGTACTTGGTGCACTGAAAAACTGTGATTTCATTTCTCTCATTCTTGGCCGTACAGAGAGGGAGACGACGTGTTTATTTCAGCCGCATCGATTTCCATCGATAGACGAGTGAGACAAGAAAATGCCAGCGGGTCGAGCTCTTATCCTCGTGCATCGTTTCGAAAACGTAAGTGGATGTGTGTTTGTACTGCTCCATCGCGATAGATTTATTTTGCGTTGTGTTATGTTGCGTTCTGGAGAGCCCGTTTTGCATTGAGTAACTGAGGACCCGCCAGATCAGTTGGCGTTACATTTCTGTGGCCAACACTTTGTGGTTTCTCTATGTTATCAGTTAATTGGATTGTTATCATAAAAAGTAAATCTTTCATGGTCAGGATAGTGTCTTATCGGCCCTTTGAATACGTACTGTCCGTGTTGAGCAGGGAACAGTAAGACTTTGAAGTGCGCTACGTCACGTAAGTCACGTTTTCGCAAGATCAATGTTGTAGTGTTGTAGCCTTCGTTGTATACATATCATCCGGGCTAGGTTAACTTCCATCTAATGCATAACAGTGCATGCATTTTTTACTTGTCGTATCCTGTTCTTTGCTCACACGAAAAGATACGTTTCATGTCATAAACGTTGGATTGATAAGATCTCGCGCGCACGCGCTCCCTTGGGAATACAAGTTCCACTTTCTCGTGTGAACTATTTTGTTTTTGTCGTATGTCTCATCTTTGACATATCGTTGGCATGTTGTGTTCAAAAAACCTGGTTTGGAATGTTCTTTCATTGAAAGAAACTGAGATTTTTTGAGATAATCAAGTGTACAGAAGGAAAAAGGGAAGCCTACAACACGGGGTATTCCCAGGCGGTCTCCCATCCAAGTACTAACCCCGCCCGACAGGGCTTAACTTCGGTGATCGGACGAGAACCGGTGTTTTCCCTGTGGTATGGTCGTAGACAAGTAATTTGCCGTGAAAATTAACTTTGTTATAAGGGAAAATGAAAACGAGGTCAGAGCAAGCACAATGTGCATTTGTCCTCTTGCCGTCAACGCAAGTGCCATGCAATGCTGGTGCTGCTGCCCACTGTACAAGAGCGATCGTTGTGTGCGCCTCGCTTTCAGGTTGGCTTTGGGCATTCCTTCCTTGGCACGGATTGTAATCGGACCACCATATCTCGTGGCCATGAGACTGGGAGCACCTTGTCCGCCGTGAGCATTTACGGGCATCCTGCCAAAAGTACTGAGATTCTGTTAAAAAATTACAAAATGTTAAAAACCACCAAGTGGTGGCACTTTATGTAAAGTGGCTGAGAATACAGGTGTGCGTCGTAAGGGGTACTGTTTGCTAGTGGTGGTACCGACAGTCTTGTTTCTTCGGGTGTTTCCTCCATCCTCCCAATCTGTTGAACCTTTGGAGGTGGAAATGGTTGAGGTATCCACTCCTCGTAAACGCGGTTGTGATTCCGTTGAGAACCTCCTCTGATAGCTCTTCTGTTACTCCTTCCCGGAAGGCTCTTACAAAGGTGGCTAAGAAGAGCGGAGCTGCGCCCTCTTCTACTAAATCGAAGACTCGTGCTTCAGCTGATACTGTCAAGTCTGCGAAGCACGAAGGTTTGCCTGATGTGTCGTTTTCCCTCCCCCAACGCAAAGCACGTACATAGTTACTCTTTTACTGTACTCCATTATGGCTCTGTCAGTTGTCTCAATTAACGTCAACGGTCTGCGAGACCAGTCTAAGCGAGCTGGGTTTGTACAGTGGCTTCATTCCTTGCCTGTTGTTTCCTGATGTAGTGTGCCTCCAAGAGGCCCACTGCATCTCCCTCAGTGAGTGTCAGTCCTGGTTTCCAGTCATCTGGTCTTTCCGTTGTGGTGTCTCCGGCTCTAATAAGTCCTTGTGGTTGTATGTTTTTGTTTTCGTCCAGTGTTGTCCCTTGTTAAATCTCTTCCTCTGATAGTTGTGGTCGGTTTTTGTTATGTGAGTTTTCTTTGCGTGGCGCTGTGTTCAGGGTTGCTTGCATTTATGCTCCCAATCGTAACCCTGATCGTGATGCCTTCCTGGACGGGGTCTCTTCCCGATTAGACCCTTCAGTTCCCACCCTCCTCGCCGGCGATTTTAATACCGTCTTTGATCGCGCTGCTGACCGTGTGGGCTCCGTGGTCGGTGATACCTCGCGTGAGAGTGTTGTTGCCCTTGGTCGTCTTTTTGACGATGTCTGTTGTATTGATATTTGGAGATACCTCCATCCGTCTTCCTCCGCCTTTACCTGGACTAAGGCGGATGGCTCTATCTCCTCCCGTATAGATCTAATTGGGTGCCCTTATGTCTGGGTTGCGTCTCTGTCTCTGTTTGTGAAATTCTTCCGTGTCCGTTTTCAGACCATTGTGCTGTGTCCTGCTCTCTTACTGTTCCTGACGTTATTCCTCCTGGTCCGGGGCTTTGGAAGCTTAATACCTCAGTCCTGGAGGAGGAGGAGTACTGGTCTGTCGCCTTATTTCTGACTTTTGGGCCGATTGGAAGGACTGTAAGCTCTGTTTTTCCTCTCTTTCCAAGTGGTGGGATTCCGGTAAAGCAAAGATCGAAGGGCATTACGGTATCTTACTGTGTGCGCCGGTCGCAGAAAGAATCTTGGTCACGCGATTTGTTGGCTAGTTGGCGGCACACCTCAAGGCACGGCTTGATGCTGGTTGCCTGTCTGTTTTAGGTGTTTATCGATCCACCCTTGAACAGCTTTCCGCCTATGACATCAGGGCTGCTCAAGGTGCCCAAGTACGGTCACGTGTGTCCGATGGGTTGAGGAGGGCGAAGTCTCATCGGCGTACTTTTTTCGTTTAGAGAAGAAACGGTCTGCTGACCGGTGGGTTTCTGCGCTTCGGAACCCTGATGGGTCCATTGTTTCAACACCTTCTGATCTGTGTTCTTCGTTCGCCACTTTCTACTCCTCTCTTTTTTTACTGCCTGTCCTACGGATTCCGCCGCTCAAGATATTCTTCTCAGTAATGTGTCCCTCGTCCTTTCATCTGCCCAAGCTGATCTTTGTGAGGGCTTTCTGACTCTTGAGGAGTGTCATCGTGCCCTTGTTGGCATGGCTCGTCGTAAAGCCCCGGGGTCCGATGGCCTCTCCCATGGAGTTTTAACTTGAAATTCTGGGACGTCCTTGGGTCTGATTTAGTGGAGGTCTTGAATTCGTGTTATCTGTCTGGTTCTATGTCTTTGTCTCAACGGCGGGGTCTCATATCCTTAATCTTTAAGAAGGGAGATCGGTTGGACGCTCGTAACTGGCGCCCCATCTCCCTTCTCAACGTCGACTATAAGCTTGCTTCTCGTGTTTATTGCTGGGCGCCTTCTCAAAGTTATCCATCTGGTTTGTTAGTGAGGATCAGACCTGCGGTGTTCCTGGCAGGTTTATTGGCGAGAATGTTGCTCTTTTGCGTGATGTGGTTGCCTTTGCCACGGAATCTGACATCCCGTTGCCGTTCTCTCCTTAGACCAGGAAAAGGCCTTTGATAGAGTGGATTGGTCATTTATGTGTGCTACTTTGTCGAGGATGGGTTTTGGCCCATCTTTTGTCCGTTGGGTTGTTCTGTTCTATTCTGCTGTCCAAAGCTCTGTAGTTGTTAATGGTTATCTGTCTCGGTTTTTTCCTTTGTCTCGTGGCGTGCGTCAGGGCTGTCCTTTGTCTCCATTATTGTATGTTCTAGTTTCTGAAGTGCTTGCTGTTAACATTCGTGCCAATCCACGTATCATTGGTCTTTCTGTCCCCGGGCCCCCGCGGGCCCTGTCTCCGATCTCGCAGTACGCCGATGACACCTCTCTCATTGTCACGTCTGATATTGCCATTGCTGCTATTTTTGAAGTTTATGCTCTTTTTGAAAGGGGTTCTGGTGCTAAGCTTAATCAGGGATCCAAATCCAAGGGATTGTGGCTCGGTTCGTGGTCTGGCAGGACTGACCCCCCTGTCACCCTGGACTGGGACCTCGGCCAAGATCAAAGTGCTGGGCGTCTTTATTGGGCCTGGGAATTTGGAGGAAGTGAACTGGCGTCCTAGGATTGATGCCGTGGAGAATGTGCTGGCTTCTTGGAGGCAACGCTCCCTGTCCTACGGCGGGAGAGCTCTCGTCATCAACGCCTTGGCCCTTTCTAGGGTTTTGGTACATTGCCTCCCTAATTCATGTCCCCCCTTGGGTTTCTTCCGAGCTTTGTAAATTGGTTTTTGGGTTTTTTTGGAAGGGCAAACGCGATCTGGTTTCTCGTGCTGTTGTTGTTCAGCCTACATCTGCTGGTGGGTTTTTCTGTCATTGATCTTCGTCTTAAGGTTTCTGCGCTTCTTGTCCAGTGGGTTCGGCGTTTCACTGTTTTCTCCGCGTAGTTGGGTCCATTTCTTTTCCTTTTGGTGTGATTCTCGTTTTGGTGTCCCTGCTCTTGATGTTGTTCTGTCCCGTCCTGAGGCCTTTTCCTCCAAGTCCCTCCCCCCGTTTTACTCTGCTCTTCTGTCTGCTTGGCGTTTGGTTGGTGGTTCCTTTTCCCGTCGGCGTCGTTCCTCCCTTGTCATTGCGTCTTTGTCCCCTCATCATGTTTGCTGCTGTTTCCTCTATCTCTGCAAATTCTGTTTATTTGTTTTTGCTGTCTGAGGATCGTCCGACTCCCCATTGTGTTGACAAGTTTTTTCCTTTGTATGGCTATACTCTCTACTGGCCTTCGACCTGGTCCCAATTGTTCTTCTTCAATCTTGACCGCCCAGTGATCGATCTCAACTGAAAGGTCGCCATGGCGTGTTGTACACTGCCGATCGCCTTGTCGGTTTTTGGGTACTCGGTCGACCCTTCTTGCTTTTTGCCGTCTTGCCTCTGAATGTCCTTCTCACTTGTTTTTCTCCTGCCCTCTTGCTCATAGTGTTCTTTCATGGTTACAGTCTCTATTGTTTGGTTTTTTCGTCTTCGTCCCCTTCTTTGGTTTGCCGTCACGTGCTGTTTGGTTTTTGACCCGGCTGAGATCCGTCGAGTTCCTCGTGTTTTCGTGTACATCCTAGGTTGTCTGTAAGTATTTTATCTGGCTCGCTCGGAATGACTTTCGTTTCCGTAATGTGCCGCCCGGTGCTCTCGATGTCATCGCAAAGGTCCGCTCTCGTGTCAAGTTCAATCTACCTCTCCTTTTTAAGCGTTTCAAGTCCCCCCGTCGTCTACGTTATTTTCATCGTCAGTGGGGTGCGTCTGGCATTATCGGCTCTGTTTGCAATGGTCGTTTTTCTCTGTCCCAGTTCTAGTCCCATTGTCGCCCCAAGCTGTTGCTGTCTCGCGGCGTACCTACTCCTGTTAGGATGAGTCTTTCTGACTGGCGTCCTTGTCAGGTCTGCCATTCGCCGCTGCACAGTTCGGTTGTTTTTGTTTTGTCCTGTAGTCCTTCGTCCTGTTGGTTTGCTTGTTTGTTTGTTTGATGTGGAAATGCCATTCTCGAGTGTAAGTCGGACGAGGCGTCTCGTGAATGCTTTTCTTCGTTAGTTTTGTTTTTTTTTTTTGTTTGTAGGGGCGGGGTTCGATTCCCCGGTGACGTTTGACGTGCTGGTGCACCCCCGTTTGAGGCGAACCATTGTTGTTGATGGATGAGTCTGAATGTCTGGCAGCCATTGCACTCACCCTACCGGGGGGCTGCCATTCGCCTTAAACATAAAAAAAACTTACCTGACGCGGGAGGCACTTGGTGATCAGGGAGGCAGTCCTCTCAAGGTGAGGCTCTTTCATTGCACTTCGATTGGGGTTGACCCTTGCGATTACCCCAAATGTGGGTAACTCGAGCGTATAATTTCTGGTAGTGGGGACCTGCGTTCGCGCTTAGTCCCGCACCAAACCCCGGTGGCAAAGTTGGCTAATGGGAAGTTTGTTGGTAACGTTTCAGGCAGGGCAGGGAAGGAGATGCGGTGGCGGTGTAAGGACTAAGGAAGGTGAGTTGTATTTGTGAAGTCCACTGCTGAAATTGTAGGTGAATGTCCGTACTTGGTGCACTGAAAAACTGTGATTTCATTTCTCTCATTCTTGGCCGTACAGAGAGGGAGACGACGTGTTTATTTCAGCCGCATCGATTTCCATCGATAGACGAGTGAGACAAGAAAATGCCAGCGGGTCGAGCTCTTATCCTCGTGCATCGTTTCGAAAACGTAAGTGGATGTGTGTTTGTACTGCTCCATCGCGATAGATTTCTTTTGCGTTGTGTTATGTTGCGTTCTGGAGAGCCCCGTTTGCATTGAGTAACTGAGGACCCGCCAGATCAGTTGGCGTTACATTTCTGTGCCAACACTTTGTGGTTTCTCTATGTTATCAGTTAATTGGATTGTTATCATAAAAAGTAAATCTTTCATGGTTCAGGATAGTGTCTTTATCGGCCCTTTGAATACGTACTGTCCGTGTTGAGCAGGGAACAGTAAGACTTTGAAGTGCGCTACGTCACGTAAGTCACGTTTTCGCAAGATCAATGTTGTAGTGTTGTAGCCTTCGTTGTATACATATCATCCGGGCTAGGTTAACTTCCATCTAATGCATAACAGTGCATGCATTTTTTACTTGTCGTATCCTGTTCTTTGCTCACACGAAAAGATACGTTTCATGTCATAAACGTTGGATTGATAAGATCTCGCGCGCACGCGCTCCCTTGGGAATACAAGTTCCACTTTCTCGTGTGAACTATTTTGTTTTTGTCGTATGTCTCATCTTTGACATATCGTTGGCATGTTGTGTTCAAAAAACCTGGTTTGGAATGTGTCTTTCTTTCATTGAAAGAAACTGAGATTTTTTGAGATAATCAAGTGTACAGAAGAAAAAGGGAAGCCTACAACACGGGGTATTCCCAGGCGGTCTCCCATCCAAGTACTAAACCCCGCCCGACAGGGCTTAACTTCGGTGATCGGACGAGAACCGGTGTTTTCCCTGTGGTATGGTCGTAGACAAGTAATTTGCCGTGAAAATTAAACTTTGTTATAAGGGAAAATGAAAACGAGGTCAGAGCAAGCACAATGTGCATTTGTCCTCTTGCCGTCACGCAAGTGCCATGCAATGCTGGTGCTGCTGCCCACTGTACAAGAGCGATCGTTGTGTGCGCCTCGCTTTCAGGTTGGCTTTGGGCATTCCTTCCTTGGCACGGATTGTAACGGACCACCATATCTCGTGGCCATGAGACTGGGAGCACCTTGTCCGCCGTGAGCCATTTACGGGCATCGCTTCTCGGCCTTTTGGCTAAGATCAAGTGTAGTAATCTGTTCTTATCAGCTTAATATCTGATACGCTGCTCATCGAGCAGCTCATATATTAAACTGATTTTTGGAACTGGGCCGTGGAAAAGAGGCTTGCCTCGTCCCGGCCACGGGTTGCCTCGGTATAGCACTACCTCCGAGCGTGGCCCACTTCCCTCTGGGGAAGAAATAATCAAGTGAAAGCAGAAAAAGTGACCAAGCAACCAACCTTCACATTCTCTTCTCTTTTCTAGGTAGCATAGCAGCGAGTGGACAGCACGACACGACAGGACGAGGAGCACGTGACCTCCATTACCACATGGTATGCGCAGACAAGTTGCGTTTTGCGGTCCCGGAGAGGCTGAAAAGGCATACTTACCTGACGCGGGAGGCACTGTGATCAGGGAGGCAGTCCTCTCAAGGTGAGGCTCTTTCATTGCACTTCGATTGGGTTGACCCTTGCGATTACCCCAAATGTGGGTAACTCGAGCGTATAATTTCTGGTAGTGGGGACCTGCGTTCGCGCTAGTCCCCGCACCAAACCCCGGTGGCAAAGTTGGCTAATGGGAAGGTTTGTTGGTAACGTTTCAGGCAGGGCAGGGAAGGAGATGCGGTGGCGGTGTAAGGACTAAGGAAGGTGAGTTGTATTTGTGAAGTCCACTGCTGAAATTGTAGGTGAATGTTCCGTACTTGGTGCACTGAAAAACTGTGATTTCATTTCTCTCATTCTTGGCCGTACAGAGAGGGAGACGACGTGTTTATTTCAGCCGCATCGATTTCCATCGATAGACGAGTGAGACAAGAAAATGCCAGCGGGTCGAGCTCTTATCCTCGTGCATCGTTTCGAAAACGTAAGTGGATGTGTGTTTGTACTGCTCCATCGCGATAGATTTATTTTGCGTTGTGTTATGTTGCGTTCTGGAGAGCCCGTTTTGCATTGAGTAACTGAGGACCCGCCAGATCAGTTGGCGTTACATTTCTGTGGCCAACACTTTGTGGTTTCTCTATGTTATCAGTTAATTGGATTGTTATCATAAAAAGTAAATCTTTCATGGTCAGGATAGTGTCTTATCGGCCCTTTGAATACGTACTGTCCGTGTTGAGCAGGGAACAGTAAGACTTTGAAGTGCGCTACGTCACGTAAGTCACGTTTTCGCAAGATCAATGTTGTAGTGTTGTAGCCTTCGTTGTATACATATCATCCGGGCTAGGTTAACTTCCATCTAATGCATAACAGTGCATGCATTTTTTACTTGTCGTATCCTGTTCTTTGCTCACACGAAAAGATACGTTTCATGTCATAAACGTTGGATTGATAAGATCTCGCGCGCACGCGCTCCCTTGGGAATACAAGTTCCACTTTCTCGTGTGAACTATTTTGTTTTTGTCGTATGTCTCATCTTTGACATATCGTTGGCATGTTGTGTTCAAAAAACCTGGTTTGGAATGTTCTTTCATTGAAAGAAACTGAGATTTTTTGAGATAATCAAGTGTACAGAAGGAAAAAGGGAAGCCTACAACACGGGGTATTCCCAGGCGGTCTCCCATCCAAGTACTAACCCCGCCCGACAGGGCTTAACTTCGGTGATCGGACGAGAACCGGTGTTTTCCCTGTGGTATGGTCGTAGACAAGTAATTTGCCGTGAAAATTAACTTTGTTATAAGGGAAAATGAAAACGAGGTCAGAGCAAGCACAATGTGCATTTGTCCTCTTGCCGTCAACGCAAGTGCCATGCAATGCTGGTGCTGCTGCCCACTGTACAAGAGCGATCGTTGTGTGCGCCTCGCTTTCAGGTTGGCTTTGGGCATTCCTTCCTTGGCACGGATTGTAATCGGACCACCATATCTCGTGGCCATGAGACTGGGAGCACCTTGTCCGCCGTGAGCATTTACGGGCATCGATAATGATGTTAATAATGAAAATGATAATGATAATGATGTTGTGTCTGTTCCTTCCTCCCTGTGTGGCTCCGGCCTCGGGGGTGGGTGTTGTTTCTGGGGGGGTGGGCTCTGCGTCCTCGTCGCAGTGCTCTGGCTCTGCTGGGGGTCCGCAGTCTATGTGTGTAGATGAACGTGACAATGAGCTCAATGAATTGGTGAGCCAGCCGTTGCTGGACAGTGGGTCGGGGGGGGCTGAGGAGAGGGTTCTGGATCCCTCTCCCAGCGGTAGTGTTTTGGGGGCTTCCACCGGTCAGGCCGGGGAGTCTCAGGAGGAGGGGCAGGAGTCCTCCCCTACCTTTTCTCCCCTTTCGGGGTCTGTGTTTACCGTCATCGGGTGTGCCTGAGGTTGGGGTTGATTCGGGGGATGATGCTCTGGCCTCGGTTGTGGATTCTGGACCTTTGCGGTCGAAAATACCGGTCAAAGTTGGGCGCGGGTGGTTTGGGGGGGGTTGAATCCCCCACTTGTATCAAGGGAAGAGACTGCATCTATGGTGCAAAAACTGAAGGCATCTCTCCCATCATCAAAGGACGATCTCGTTGCTTCGGCTTTTTGTTGTTCCTCTTCCTCCCTCGGGTCAGTTCTCGTAGTTCTGGCTCGGGGATGGCCCTCCGTCCGTCCTCTCGTTCCCGGTCTCGTTCCGGTGACGAGAGGACCCCTCCTAGTCCTCTTAGCCCGGATCCTCATAGGTCTCGTCGTCGTCCTTCTTCGCCTAGCCCTGCTAGGCGCCGTTATTTTGCCATTGTCTCGCCACCTTTTTGTTTTTTGCCATGGGTTTTGTCACTACTTTTATTACTTTATTATGGCTCTTACTGTTATTTCTGTTAACGTTAAATGGGTTGAGAGATGGTGACAAGCGTCTTGGTTTCTCCAGTGGTTGTCCCATCTCTCTCCTTCGGTAGTTTGTCTACAGGAGACCCACGCCGTCTCTAATGATGATCTTCTTCTTGGTTTTCTCGGTTTTGGTTACTTTGTGTGCTGGTTCTTTTGGTACCAATCATTCTCGTGGTGTGGTTGTTTTGTATCGTTCGTTTTGGAGTGTAAGTCTGTGGTTTGTGAGTTTGATGGTCGTTTTGTTTTGGTTGAGTTTTTCTCTTCGTGGTTCTTTTTTTCGGGTTGCTTCTATTTATGCTCCCAATCGTAATCCTGACCGTGATGCTTTTTTTTGGTTCGTTGTGTTGACTCTATTGATCCTGCTGTTCCCACTCTTTTGTGCGGCGATTTCAACACGGTCCTGGATCGTGTTCGGGATCGCCGTGGGGGTCTTGTCCTTTTGATGTCTCTCGTGAAAGTTCTGCTCTGTTGTCGGCTATTTTTTGGATTGTTGTGTGGTGGATATTTGGCGTGAAAGGCAACCAAAAATGATTCTGCTTTCACCTGGTTCCGGCCCGATGGGGCCCTTGCTTCGCGCATTGACCTCATCGGTTGCCCGTATGCTTGGGTGCCTTATGTGTCTTCTGTAGACATTCTGCCGTGTCCCTTTTCTGATCATTGCGCTATTTCTTTCTCATGGGCTCTCCCCAGCTCCGTTCCTCCGGGTCCGGGGTTGTGGAAGCTCAATCTTTCTGTTCTGGATGAGGCCGAGTATATCGACCTCATCTCAACTTTCTGGTCTTATTGGCAGTCTCGTCAGTCTTCTTCTTTTTCTTTCCCTCACTAGGTGGTGGGACAGTGGCAAAATCCCATATTAAACGTATTAGTATTAATTATTGTAAAGGTCGTGGTAAAAGTAAAGTAGTGGAACGTAATATTTTGTCTAGTCTTGCTGCCCATTTAAAAGTTCATATTGATTCTGGTCGTCTTTCTTTTCTTCCTGCGTATCTTTCTACTCTGTCTCGTCTCCGTGCTTTGGATGTTGAAGTTGCTCGTGGTGCTCAAGTTCGTGCCCGGTCGAGGTGGGTGGAGGAGGGTGAGTCCTCCTCTGCTTACTTCTTCCGGCTCGAAAAGAAAAAACGGCACTGACCGTAATATCTCGGCGCTGAGAGCTAGTGATGGTACTTTGGTTACGGACAAGGATGGGTTGTGTGATGTTTTTCGTTCGTTTCTTTCTATTCGGATCTTTTCTCTGCTGCTCCTTGTGACTCCAATGCTCGTGCTGAGCTTCTTTCTAACATTTCTTCAGTTCTTCCGTATAATGATAGTGAGGTGTGCGAAGGTCTTCTCAGCCAGGAGGAGTGTTTTGCAGCTCTTCAGGGCATGGCCCGTGGTAAAGCTCCTGGTTGTGATGGCCTTCCCATGGAATTCTATTTAAAATTTTGGCATGTTTTGGGTTTTGGATTTGGTTTGTGTATTGAATTCTGCTTTTGGTTTTGGGCTGTTTGTCTCACTCTCAGCGCCGAGGTTCATTATTTTTATCGTTTAAGAAAGGGGATCGTCTTGACCCTAAAAAACTGGCGTCCAATCTCCCTGTTGAATGTCGATTATAAAATTGCTTCTCGTTCTATTGCTGCTCGTCTTCTTAAAGTTATTCATTTGGTTGTTGATAAAGATCAGTCTTGTGGTGTTCCTGGCCGTTTTATTGGTGAAAATGTTGCTTTTCTTCGTGATGTTGTTGATTTTTGCTCTTCTTCTGGTGTTCCTGGGCTGCTCTTCTTTCTCTTGACCAAGAAAAGGCATTCGACAGGGTTGATTGGACGTTCCTTCGTTCTACTCTATATGCCATGGGTTTTTGGGCAGTCTTTTGTTGGGTGGGTTAATTTATTTTACAATAATGTGAGTAGTTGTGTAAATGTTAATGGTTATATTTCTAATTCTTTTAGTTTATCTCGTGGGGGTGAGGCAGGGGTGTCCCCTGTCTCCCCTCCTTTACGTTTTGGTTGCCGAGGTACTTGCATGTATATTCGTTCTAGTGGTTTTAATTTCTGGTTTGTCTCTTCCTGGTTCTTCGTCTTCTCTGCCTGTTATTTCTGCGTACGCTGATGACACTACGTTGGTTGTTTCTTCTGTTCCTGGTATTTTGGCTGTTTTTGATGTCTATTCTTTGTATGAGAGGGGGTCTGGGGCTAAATTAAAATTTTGGAAAATGCGAAGGTTTGTGGTTGGGTGGTTGGAATGGGCGCACTGACTCACCGGTGAACATTACTTGGTCATCGGTGAAGGTGAAGGTGTTGGGGGTTTTTCTGGGTCCGGGTAACTTGGAGGAGGACAATTGGAGGCCGCGTATCACCGCGGTTGAAAATGCTTTGAACTCTTGGCGTCAGCGTTCGTTATCCTATAAGGGCAAGGCACTTGTTATCAATGCCTTGGCCCTTTCCCCGTGTGTGTGGTACGTGGCCTCTTTAATCCATGTTCCCCGGTGGGTCAGTGTCGAATTGAATACGTTAATTTTTAAATTTTTTTGGAGCGGTAAGCGAGACTTGGTCGCTCGTCGTGTTGTGGGTTCAGCCTTCTTGTTTGGGTGGTTTCTCTGTTGTGGATTTTTCAGTGTAAGTAAGGTTATGGCTCTTCATGTTCAGTGGGTTCGTCGTTTTGTTTCTTCTCCGTCTTCTTGGGTCACTTTCATGGTTTTTGGTTTTCTTCTCGGCTTGCCGCTCCTCCGCATCTCGTTTTTTTCTGCTCCGCTTTGTTTTTTCGCCGGATTCTCTGCCTCCGTTTTATCGTTCTCTGTTGACTGCTTGGCGGGCGTGTAAAGGATCCCTTACAGCGTCTTCTTTGGGTATTGGTTTCGGGTATTGATTTTTGTCCTGTTTCTACTATGACCACGAAATCTGCTTATTTGTTTCTTTTGTCCGAGAATGCTGTCTCTCCTCATTGTGAGGAGAAGTTCTTTCCTTTGTTTGGTTCTCTTTATTGGTCTTCTACTTGGCGTCAGCTTTTCTTTTTTTTTTGATTTGGATCGGCCAGTTATTGATTTGTCTTGGAAAATTTCTCATGGGGTCCTTTACACGGCCGAAAGGCTTGCTGGTTTTGGTTATGCTCTTTCCACTGCTTGTTTTTGTTCTGCTCCTGTCGAGTCTCTTCAGCATCTGTTTTTTCACTGTCCTCTGGCGGTCAGTGTTTTGTCCTGGCTTCAGTCTCTTATGTTCTTGGCTTCTCCTCTTTGTCCTTCTCTATCTTGGTTCGTCATGCACTTTTTTGGTTCTCGGCTGATGAGTTGTCTGTGGTTCCACGGGTTTTTGTTTATATGTTGAATGTCTGCAAGTTTTTTGTATTTGGGGGGCTCGGAATGATTTTCGTTTTAGGGGTGTTCGTCCTTCGGCTGTTGATGTTATGGAGCGTGTGAAGTCTCGGGTTCGGTTTAATCTTCCCGTTTGTTTTTTCCGTCGTTTCCGGTCTGACCGCCGTCGTCGTTATTTTGTCCGTCAGTGGGGTGGTCGTGGTGTGGTGGCGTCGTTGCGTAATGATACTCTGGTTGTTCACATTTAGGTGCTGGTTTTGTGTTGCGTGTGCCTGTCCTGGCCTTTTTTTTCGGGGTGAACCAACGCCTTGGCGCTGGGTAAGTCGGTTGACGGGTGGCCCTTTTTTGTGGGTCGCTTTTCACCCTTGTGCTGGGTCGTGCTTGTTTTGGTTTTGTCCAGTTTGTTTTTGAGTCTTTTTTGTCGTTTTGTCGAATTGTCATTTAGGAGTGTAAGTCAGGCGAGGCATCTCCTAGTGCAATTCCTCGTTTGTGTGTTTGTCTTTTGTTACTTGTTGGTAGGGGCGGGGTTCGATTCCCCGGCGAAGTTGGCGTGTTGGTGCACCCCCGTTTGAGGTGAACCGTTGTGTTTGACGGATTCGTCGTTATGTCTGGCGGCCATTGCACTCACCCTACCGGGGTTAAACATAAAAAACTTACCTGACGCGGGAGGCACTGTGATCAGGGAGGCAGTCCTCTCAAGGTGAGGCTCTTTCATTGCACTTCGATTGGGTTGACCCTTGCGATTACCCCAAATGTGGGTAACTCGAGCGTATAATTTCTGGTAGTGGGGACCTGCGTTCGCGCTAGTCCCCGCACCAAACCCCGGTGGCAAAGTTGGCTAATGGGAAGGTTTTGTTGGTAACGTTTCAGGCAGGGCAGGGAAGGAGATGCGGTGGCGGTGTAAGGACTAAGGAAGGTGAGTTGTATTTGTGAAGTCCACTGCTGAAATTGTAGGTGAATGTTCCGTACTTGGTGCACTGAAAAACTGTGATTTCATTTCTCTCATTCTTGGCCGTACAGAGAGGGAGACGACGTTTTTTATTTCAGCCGCATCGATTCCATCGATAGACGAGTGAGACAAGAAAATGCCAGCGGGTCGAGCTCTTATCCTCGTGCATCGTTTTCGAAAACGTAAGTGGATGTGTGTTTGTACTGCTCCATCGCGATAGATTTCTTTTGCGTTGTGTTATGTTGCGTTCTGGAGAGCCCGTTTTGCATTGAGTAACTGAGGACCCGCCAGATCAGTTGGCGTTACATTTCTGTGGCCAACACTTTGTGGTTTCTCTATGTTATCAGTTAATTGGATTGTTATCATAAAAAGTAAATCTTTCATGGTCAGGATAGTGTCTTATCGGCCCTTTGAATACGTACTGTCCGTGTTGAGCAGGGAACAGTAAGACTTTGAAGTGCGCTACGTCACGTAAGTCACGTTTTCGCAAGATCAATGTTGTAGTGTTGTAGCCTTCGTTATATACATATCATCCGGGCTAGGTTAACTTCCATCTAATGCATAACAGTGCATGCATTTTTTACTTGTCGTATCCTGTTCTTTGCTCACACGAAAAGATACGTTTCATGTCATAAACGTTGGATTGATAAGATCTCGCGCGCACGCGCTCCCTTGGGAATACAAGTTCCACTTTCTCGTGTGAACTATTTTGTTTTTTGTCGTATGTCTCATCTTTGACATATCGTTGGCATGTTTGTGTTCAAAAAACCTGGTTTGGAATGTTCTTTCATTGAAAGAAACTGAGATTTTTTGAGATAATCAAGTGTACAGAAGGAAAAAGGGAAGCCTACAACACGGGGTATTCCCAGGCGGTCTCCCATCCAAGTACTAACCCCGCCCGACAGGGCTTAACTTCGGTGATCGGACGAGAACCGGTGTTTTCCCTGTGGTATGGTCGTAGACAAGTAATTTGCCGTGAAAAATTAACTTTGTTATAAGGAAAATGAAAACGAGGTCAGAGCAAGCACAATGTGCATTTGTCCTCTTGCCGTCAACGCAAGTGCCATGCAATGCTGGTGCTGCTGCCCACTGTACAGAGCGATCGTTGTGTGCGCCTCGCTTTCAGGTTGGCTTTGGGCATTCCTTCCTTGGCACGGATTGTAATCGGACCACCATATCTCGTGGCCATGAGACTGGGAGCACCTTGTCCGCCGTGAGCATTTACGGGCATCGCTTCTCGGCCTTTTGGCTAAGATCAAGTGTAGTATCTGTTCTTATCAGCTTAATATCTGATACGCTGCTCATCGAGCAGCTCATATATTAAACTGATTTTTGGAACGGGCCGTGGAAAAGAGGCTTGCCTCGTCCCGGCCACGGGTTGCCTCGGTATAGCACTACCTCCGAGCGTGGCCCACTTCCCTCTGGGGAAGAAATAATCAAGTGAAAGCAGAAAAAGTGACCAAGCAACCAACCTTCACATTCTCTTCTCTTTTCTAGGTAGCATAGCAGCGAGTGGACAGCACGACACGACAGGACGAGGAGCACGTGACCTCCATTACCACATGGTATGCGCAGACAAGTTGCGTTTTGCGGTCCCGGAGAGGCTGAAAAGGCATACTTACCTGACGCGGGAGGCACTGTGATCAGGGAGGCAGTCCTCTCAAGGTGAGGCTCTTTCATTGCACTTCGATTGGGTTGACCCTTGCGATTACCCCAAATGTGGGTAACTCGAGCGTATAATTTCTGGTAGTGGGGACCTGCGTTCGCGCTAGTCCCCCGCACCAAACCCCGGTGGCAAAGTTGGCTAATGGGAAGGTTTGTTGGTAACGTTTCAGGCAGGGCAGGGAAGGAGATGCGGTGGCGGTGTAAGGACTAAGGAAGGTGAGTTGTATTTGTGAAGTCCACTGCTGAAATTGTAGGTGAATGTTTTCCGTACTTGGTGCACTGAAAAACTGTGATTTCATTTCTCTCATTCTTGGCCGTACAGAGAGGAGACGACGTGTTTATTTCAGCCGCATCGATTTCCATCGATAGACGAGTGAGACAAGAAAATGCCAGCGGGTCGAGCTCTTATCCTCGTGCATCGTTTCGAAAACGTAAGTGGATGTGTGTTTGTACTGCTCCATCGCGATAGATTTCTTTTGCGTTTGTGTTATGTTGCGTTCTGGAGAGCCCGTTTTGCATTGAGTAACTGAGGACCCGCCAGATCAGTTGGCGTTACATTTCTGTGGCCAACACTTTGTGGTTTCTCTATGTTATCAGTTAATTGGATTGTTATCATATAAAAAAGTAAATCTTTCATGGTCAGGATAGTGTCTTATCGGCCCTTTGAATACGTACTGTCCGTGTTGAGCAGGGAACAGTAAGACTTTGAAGTGCGCTACGTCACGTAAGTCACGTTTTCGCAAGATCAATGTTGTAGTGTTGTAGCCTTCGTTGTATACATATATCATCCGGGCTAGGTTAACTTCCATCTAATGCATAACAGTGCATGCATTTTTTACTTGTCGTATCCTGTTCTTTGCTCACACGAAAAGATACGTTTCATGTCATAAACGTTGGATTGATAAGATCTCGCGCGCACGCGCTCCCTTGGAATACAAGTTCCACTTTCTCTCGTGAACTATTTTGTTTTTGTCGTATGTCTCATCTTTGACATATCGTTGGCATGTTGTGTTCAAAAAACCTGGTTTGGAATGTTCTTTCATTGAAAGAAACTGAGATTTTTTGAGATAATCAAGTGTACAGAAGGAAAAAGGGAAGCCTACAACACGGGGGTATTCCCAGGCGGTCTCCCATCCAAGTACTAACCCCGCCCGACAGGGCTTAACTTCGGTGATCGGACGAGAACGGTGTTTTTTCCCTGTGGTATGGTCGTAGACAAGTAATTTGCCGTGAAAATTAACTTTTGTTATAAGGGAAAATGAAAACGAGGTCAGAGCAAGCACAATGTGCATTTGTCCTCTTGCCGTCAACGCAAGTGCCATGCAATGCTGGTGCTGCTGCCCACTGTACAAGAGCGATCGTTGTGTGCGCCTCGCTTTTCAGGTTGGCTTTGGGCATTCCTTCCTTGGCACGGATTGTAATCGGACCACCATATCTCGTGGCCATGAGACTGGGAGCACCTTGTCCGCCGTGAGCATTTACGGGCATCGCTTCTCGGCCTTTTGGCTAAGATCAAGTGTAGTATCTGTTCTTATCAGCTTAATATCTGATACGCTGCTCATCGAGCAGCTCATATATTAAACTGATTTTTGGAACTGGGCCGTGGAAAAGAGGCTTGCCTCGTCCCGGCCACGGGTGCCTCGGTATAGCACTACCTCCGAGCGTGGCCCACTTCCCTCTGGGGAAGAAATAATCAAGTGAAAGCAGAAAAAGTGACCAAGCAACCAACCTTCACATTCTCTTCTCTTTTCTAGGTAGCATAGCAGCGAGTGGACAGCACGACACGACAGGACGAGGAGCACGTGACCTCCATTACCACATGGTATGCGCAGACAAGTTGCGTTTTGCGGTCCCGGAGAGGCTGAAAAGGCATACTTACCTGACGCGGGAGGCACTGTGATCAGGGAGGCAGTCCTCTCAAGGTGAGGCTCTTTCATTGCACTTCGATTGGGTTGACCCTTGCGATTACCCCAAATGTGGGGTAACTCGAGCGTATAATTTCTGGTAGTGGGGACCTGCGTTCGCGCTAGTCCCCGCACCAAACCCCGGTGGCAAAGTTGGCTAATGGGAAGGTTTGTTGGTAACGTTTCAGGCAGGGCAGGGAAGGAGATGCGGTGGCGGTGTAAGGACTAAGGAAGGTGAGTTGTATTTGTGAAGTCCACTGCTGAAATTGTAGGTGAATGTTCCGTACTTGGTGCACTGAAAAACTGTGATTTCATTTCTCTCATTCTTGGCCGTACAGAGAGGGAGACGACGTGTTTATTTCAGCCGCATCGATTTCCATCGATAGACGAGTGAGACAAGAAAATGCCAGCGGGTCGAGCTCTTATCCTCGTGCATCGTTTCGAAAACGTAAGTGGATGTGTGTTTGTACTGCTCCATCGCGATAGATTTCTTTTGCGTTGTGTTATGTTGCGTTCTGGAGAGCCCGTTTTGCATTGAGTAACTGAGGACCCGCCAGATCAGTTGGCGTTACATTTCTGTGGCCAACACTTTGTGGTTTCTCTATGTTATCAGTTAATTGGATTGTTATCATAAAAGTAAATCTTTCATGGTCAGGATAGTGTCTTATCGGCCCTTTGAATACGTACTGTCCGTGTTGAGCAGGGAACAGTAAGACTTTGAAGTGCGCTACGTCACGTAAGTCACGTTTTCGCAAGATCAATGTTGTAGTGTTGTAGCCTTCGTTGTATACATATCATCCGGGCTAGGTTAACTTCCATCTAATGCATAACAGTGCATGCATTTTTTACTTGTCGTATCCTGTTCTTTGCTCACACGAAAAGATACGTTTCATGTCATAAACGTTGGATTGATAAGATCTCGCGCGCACGCGCTCCCTTGGGAATACAAGTTCCACTTTCTCGTGTGAACTATTTTGTTTTTGTCGTATGTCGTATGTCTCATCTTTGACATATCGTTGGCATGTTGTGTTCAAAAAACCTGGTTTGGAATGTTCTTTCATTGAAAGAAACTGAGATTTTTTGAGATAATCAAGTGTACAGAAGGAAAAGGGAAGCCTACAACACGGGGTATTCCCAGGCGGTCTCCCATCCAAGTACTAACCCCGCCCGACAGGCTTAACTTCGGTGATCGGACGAGAACCGGTGTTTTCCCTGTGTGGTATGGTCGTAGACAAGTAATTTGCCGTGAAAATTAACTTTGTTATAAGGGAAAATGAAAACGAGGTCAGAGCAAGCACAATGTGCATTTGTCCTCTTGCCGTCAACGCAAGTGCCATGCAATGCTGGTGCTGCTGCCCACTGTACAAGAGCGATCGTTGTGTGCGCCTCGCTTTCAGGTTGGCTTTGGGCATTCCTTCCTTGGCACGGATTGTAATCGGACCACCATATCTCGTGGCCATGAGACTGGGAGCACCTTGTCCGCCGTGAGCATTTACGGGCATCGCTTCTCGGCCTTTTGGCTAAGATCAAGTGTGTAGTATCTGTTCTTATATCAGCTTAATATCTGATACCGCTGCTCATCGAGCAGCTCATATATTAACTGATTTTTGGAACTGGGCCGTGGAAAAGAGGCTTGCCTCGTCCCGGCCACGGGTTGCCTCGGTATAGCACTACCTCCGAGCGTGGCCCACTTCCCTCTGGGGAAGAAATAATCAAGTGAAAGCAGAAAAAGTGACCAAGCAACCAACCTTCACATTCTCTTCTCTTTTCTAGGTAGCATAGCAGCGAGTGGACAGCACGACACGACAGGACGAGGAGCACGTGACCTCCATTACCACATGGTATGCGCAGACAAGTTGCGTTTTGCGGTCCCGGAGAGGCTGAAAAGGCATACTTACCTGACGCGGGAGGCACTGTGATCAGGGAGGCAGTCCTCTCAAGGTGAGGCTCTTTCATTGCACTTCGATTGGGTTGACCCTTGCGATTACCCCAAATGTGGGTAACTCGAGCGTATAATTTCTGGTAGTGGGGACCTGCGTTCGCGCTAGTCCCCGCACCAAACCCCGGTGGCAAAGTTGGCTAATGGGAAGGTTTGTTGGTAACGTTTCAGGCAGGGCAGGGAAGGAGATGCGGTGGCGGTGTAAGGACTAAGGAAGGTGAGTTGTATTTGTGAAGTCCACTGCTGAAATTGTAGGTGAATGTTCCGTACTTGGTGCACTGAAAAACTGTGATTTCATTTCTCTCATTCTTGGCCGTACAGAGAGGGAGACGACGTGTTTATTTCAGCCGCATCGATTTCCATCGATAGACGAGTGAGACAAGAAAATGCCAGCGGGTCGAGCTCTTATCCTCGTGCATCGTTTCGAAAACGTAAGTGGATGTGTGTTTGTACTGCTCCATCGCGATAGATTTCTTTTGCGTTGTGTTATGTTGCGTTCTGGAGAGCCCGTTTTGCATTGAGTAACTGAGGACCCGCCAGATCAGTTGGCGTTACATTTCTGTGGCCAACACTTTGTGGTTTCTCTATGTTATCAGTTAATTGGATTGTTATCATAAAAAGTAAATCTTTCATGGTCAGGATAGTGTCTTATCGGCCCTTTGAATACGTACTGTCCGTGTTGAGCAGGGAACAGTAAGACTTTGAAGTGCGCTACGTCACGTAAGTCACGTTTTCGCAAGATCAATGTTGTAGTGTTGTAGCCTTCGTTGTATACATATCATCCGGGCTAGGTTAACTTCCATCTAATGCATAACAGTGCATGCATTTTTTACTTGTCGTATCCTGTTCTTTGCTCACACGAAAAGATACGTTTCATGTCATAAACGTTGGATTGATAAGATCTCGCGCGCACGCGCTCCCTTGGGAATACAAGTTCCACTTTCTCGTGTGAACTATTTTGTTTTTGTCGTATGTCTCATCTTTGACATATCGTTGGCATGTTGTGTTCAAAAAACCTGGTTTGGAATGTTCTTTCATTGAAAGAAACTGAGATTTTTTGAGATAATCAAGTGTACAGAAGGAAAAAGGGAAGCCTACAACACGGGGTATTCCCAGGCGGTCTCCCATCCAAGTACTAACCCCGCCCGACAGGGCTTAACTTCGGTGATCGGACGAGAACCGGTGTTTTCCCTGTGGTATGGTCGTAGACAAGTAATTTGCCGTGAAAATTAACTTTGTTATAAGGGAAAATGAAAACGAGGTCAGAGCAAGCACAATGTGCATTTGTCCTCTTGCCGTCAACGCAAGTGCCATGCAATGCTGGTGCTGCTGCCCACTGTACAAGAGCGATCGTTGTGTGCGCCTCGCTTTCAGGTTGGCTTTGGGCATTCCTTCCTTGGCACGGATTGTAATCGGACCACCATATCTCGTGGCCATGAGACTGGGAGCACCTTGTCCGCCGTGAGCATTTACGGGCATCGCTTCTCGGCCTTTTGGCTAAGTCTTTTTGGCCGATGTTTTGTGGGTTCTCCCAGGGCGAAGCCCTACCATTTTGGTAGTAGGTTTTTCGTTCCTTGTGGTATCCTTGCTCTTGCGATTCCATGGATGCTGATACTGATACACGTGTTAATTGGGGCGACGCCCCTATGGATGATGTTTCTGAGAATGTTGCTGTGAACCCTTCTTCTGATATTGCTGCTACCTCATCGAATACTGCTATTTCATATGCTGGTGTCACTGCCGGGTCTGGTGACCCTGTTCCGCTCGTCAATAATGCTCCTGTTCGCAGCCGTTTTGTTCCGTCTACCTTTGAGAGAGAGAATTTTTCTGTTTATAACCGCTTGCCAGAGAGACCGTGTTCTGCCTTTTTTCCGAAACCTGATGGCGACTTTGCTTTAAAGGATCTTTTTGCCGACCTAGAGACCTGCCAGATCCCTTCTGCTGCTGTTCGCTGCGTCCAGTGGGTTTCCCCGCAGCAAGTGTGTGTCACCTTTACCAAAGAAGATTATCGTAACACCTTTCTTCGGGCTTCATCGTTGGTGCCTCGTTTCCTCCGCTCTGGTGCCCCTACATCTTCTGGTAACCCCCGTATCGTCTATGTTGCTGTTTTTGGTGCTCCTTATGAACTTCCTGATTCTGCGCTTCATATACGTCTTGCTCCCTATGGTACTGTGAAGTTTACTCGACGTAGTAAACACCAGAACTACCCTACGTTGGACAATGGAACTCGGGTCTTTGGTATGGTCCTGTCCAAATCTATCCCTTCCTTTCTTCGTTTTGGCCGGGTTCTGGTCCGTGTCCGTCACGACAATCAGACGCCTACTTGTCGAAAGTGCAACCTTCCCGATCATATGGCTAAGGATTGCCCTAATACCTTCTGCTACAATTGCGAGCATATTGGTCATATGTTTAAGGAATGCCCTGAGAAGGATTTCTGCTGTGTGTGTCGTGACCAAGGCCATAGGGCTATCGATTGTCAACACTCGTGGCATCGCCGTCCTCGATCTTACCGAGATGCTGACAAGCCAGACGACCCTCCTCCCCAGCCGTCTCCTGATCTTCAACCTGCTGTTCAGCCCTCTAATCGACCTTCGCAGCCTCCTAGCCAACTATCTTCATCCTGCTCTTCCCAATCCTCGTCGCAGTCTTCCTCTTTGCAGCCTTCTTCTGAGCACTCGGCCCCTTCGCAGATACAATCTTCCCCTCTCCTTTCTTCTGACCTTTCTCAGTCCCAGAGTATTTTGGCCTCCTATGCGCCCTCTAATCCAGCCTTGGTAGAAGCTGCCTCCGATGCCGAAGTAGCTTATGCTATGGATGTTGCTGATCCTCCGCCTGACTCCCTTCCTGATTACCCTGATGACAACTCTGATCCTGATAATGTTCCTGCCCCTGTCACCGACCCTGTTCCTGATGCTGTTCCTGATCTTGACGTTGATGTTGCTTCTGACGATGCTGATCCTGACCTTGATCCTGATGCTGATTCGCCTTTACAGACCTCTCGCCCGCTGCTTTCTGACCCTGGTGACCATCCTCTCGTCGTTTCTGATGATTCTGACTCAGATGATTATACCCCTGCGCCTGACCTTTTCCCAACTCGTACGTTGGGACGAGCTGTCAAGAGAGGATCCAGCCGGACACCTGCTAATGTCACTCCAACCATTGTGCCTGTTCGTAAGTCAACGAATCCTTCGCGTGTGCCTACGAAAAAAAGCCGTCCATCATGACCTCTATATTTAATTTAATTTCAATTAATTCACGTGGTTCTAATCAGGCTACTCGGAAAGCTTTGCTTGATTATGTTCGTTTCGGTTTCGGTATTATCTGCATTCAGGAGACCTTAATATCTGATCCTGTTGCCTTTAATTCCCTGGTTGCTGACTGGAGTGGGCCGTCTTTTTGGTCCCCTGCTGTTGGTAAACAGGCTGGTGTTATTATTTTGATTTCCGATCGTTTTGATGGTCAAGTTTTATCTTGGCGTAGAGATCATGATGGACGTGTCCTTAGTTTACTCGTTGAGTATAATAATCGTAAGTTTAATATTATTAATATTTATGCGCCTACCCTTTTGACTGACCGAAAAGTGTTTTTCGAGAATTTGCATGCTTTCTGCCTTCCTGCTGATTTTACTATTATTGCCGGTGATTTCAATTGCTATGAATCTGACTTAGATAAGTTTGGTGGCAATGTTTCCATTGCAAAATATCTCTCTGACTTTCGTCGTTCACTTTACCTTGAAGATGCTTGGCGCAAATTGCATCCCCGTGTCCGAGCGTGCTCTTGGTTTAATTCTAATTTCTCCATCGGCTCGCGCCTTGACAAATTTTTGTTTCCCGAAATTTATTCCCTTTAGTTCAGTCCTGTGACATTTCTCCTTGCGCCTTTTCTGATCATGATTTTGTTAATCTTTCTTTAAAATTGGAGTCTAATTATATGCGTGGTCCGGGCTTATGGAAATTTAATTCCTCCCTTTTGAATGATAGCGAATTTTGTCTTTCCTTTGATGCTAAGATTCGTGAGCTCTCCGATTGCGTTGACTATTTTCCGTCAGTCAAATGTTGGTGGGACTTTTTTAAGGACTCTATTCGCTCGGAAATTATTTCATTTGCTAAGAATAAACGTAGAAGTCTCTCGCATGAGCGCGTCCTTATAACTAATGCAATAATTGGTCTCAAGCGCCGTCTCGTCTGTGGCGACCTTTCGGTCGCCCCTGAAATCTCTCGGCTTGAATCTGAACTGAATGCTCTTACCTTGCGTGTTTTGGAAGGCTCTAAAATCCGTTCTCGCGTCCAGTGGCTTGAGGAGGGCGAGAAGCCTTCACGCTTCTTCTTCAAGTTAGAACGTGAGCGCTTAGACCGTAATAACGTTTCTTCCATTTTGAATGATAATGACATTGAAGTTTTCACTCGGGAGGAGATTGAACGTGCGCACGTGCGCTTTTATTCAAATCTTTTCTCGCAAGAGGTTATTGATCCTGTGTGTAAACAATCCTGTTTTGATTCTATTCCTTCTTCGCTTTCTCCTCCTCTGCGCGACTCATGCGAGGGACTTTTAACTTTAGATGAATTGACTATTTCATTAAGGAGCCTTAGCCTAGGAAGGTCACCTGGTTCTGATGGTTTGTCTGTCGAATTTTACTTGCGTTTTTGGGACATTCTGGGCCCCCTTTTACTATCAGTCGCAAACCAATGTTTCCACGACTCTGAACTTTCGGATTCTATGAAAGGAAGCGTTACTCGCCTTATTTATAAGAAGCGCGGGGATATTAAGAATTTGAAAAACTGGAGGCCCATTTCTTTGCTCAATGTGGATTATAAGATTATCTCTAAAGCTATCACAACTCGTCTTTCTTCGGTTATGCATCACATAGTTTCCCCTGATCAATCTTGTTCTGTTCCGGGTCGTTCAATCTTCTCTAATGTGACGTTGTTGCGCGATGTTTTGAGCCACATTGAGCAAACAAATGAGTCTGCTATTTTGATTAGTTTAGATCAAGAAAAAGCCTTCGACCGAGTCGATCGCGTCTTCCTTCTAGAGCTGCTTAATGTTTACGGTTTTGGTTCTGATTTTTGTCGCTGGATTAGTACCTTTTATAATGGTGCTTGCATGCGTATCATCCTTAACGATTGGCTTACTGAGAGTATCCCCCTTGAACGGGGCGTCCGTCAGGGGGATCCTCTCTCTCCTCTACTTTATGTTTTATGTGTAGAAGTTCTTGCTAACCTGATCCGTAGATCTCCTGAGATTGAGGGGTTTTTACTTCCTGGTGCAAGGGGTTTGCAGGCCAAGGTTCGCCTTTATGCTGATGACACTACTGCTGTTTTGAAAGACCTTTTCTCTCTAAATAAGCTTTTTGATTGTGTTAGTGTTTACGAACGTGGTTCTGGAGCTAAGCTAAATAAGTCGAAAACGGAGGCCATGTGGCTCGGTGCTTGGCGTTCTCGGACTGACGAACCCCTTGGACTTACTTGGGTCAAGAAAATGAAAATTCTTGGGGTCTTTTTTGGTACTATCCCTGTTGAGAATGATAATTGGCAACCTAAGCTAAACAAACTAGAGAAGTCCCTCAATCTTTGGAGATCTCGTTCTTTGTCCTTCCTAGGCAAGGCTCTCCTTATTAACACCTTAGGGTTAAGTAAGCTGATGTATCTAGCTAGGGTTTTGCTTCCCCCTGCCTGGGTCCTTTCCCGTATCAATAGTTTCATCTGGCCTTTTCTTTGGGGTTGTAAAATTGAGACGGTTGCTCGTAATACTTTATATTTAAGCGCTGCGCAAGGGGGTATAGGTATTATTAATTTTAGTGTTAAGTGCCTTGCCTTGCAGTTAGCGGGGATGGCTTTTACTTTGGACTCGCCTCACGATTCTAGTTTTTATCTTTGTAAATATTTTGTTGGTAGACGTTTGTCTTCTCTTCGCCCCCAGTGGAATTGTTTGCGCGATAATTTTGCCCCTTCTGCCTGCTTTCCGTCTCCTTTTTACGCCCGCTGTCTCGAAACTCTTTTATCCGTTGGCAGTTGCGACTTAACTTCTAAGCGTTTATATTTGAAACTACTTTCCTCGAATTCCTCCTCCCCTATCTTGCATAGAGTTTGGACCCAGGTTTGTGGCTCTTCTTTTTCACTCAATGATCATTGGTCTCTCGTTCGAGATTCTCTTACCGAAAATCCTAAAAATGATCTCTTGTGGCTAATTGCTCTCCGCGGTGTTAAGGTTCGCGATTCCCTTGCTAATTGGGGATATATTAACTCGGCTTTCTGTGCTTCTTGCCCTAGACGAGAGACTATCGATCATTGTTTTTTGCATTGCCCTCGGGTTAAGCGGGTTTGGTCCCGTTTTTCCCCAATTTTAGATCGTGTACTAGGCTTTCGGCTTACCTTAAATGTCCCTTTCGTGTTCTTTTTTATTTGGCCCCCTCTCGTTACAAAGAGGGCTCGCATTGCGCGCCACATTATCAAGACCATTCTTTACGGTGTTTGGCTTTTTCGCAATAAGGCCACCTTTTATAACGGTAAAGAAGATCATCGGGCTATTATCCGTTTTGTTTCTGGCGATCTCCATAGTCGAATTAAGCTCGATCACTTTCGCCTTTCAGACAGTCGCTTTTCTTCCTTGTGGTCTCTCCCAGGCTTTTGCACTGTAGAGAATGGTCTTCCTAGCGTTACTATTTAGGCGTACATTTAATTCTCGTTTTGCTTTGTCCGCGCGCTGTTTGCGGTGTCTGTAATCCGGGGCTCTCTTTAAGGAACTTGCGCAGTTCATGGACTTTATCGTTAGGGCCCCTGGCCCTTACGGCTAGCTGCTTACTCCGGCTTTGTGACTCTGTAGACTTTTTTGTATTCCTGAATATGTAATAGCTCCATTTTTATTTGTGAATAAACGCTCTTTTGACAAAAAAAAAAAAAAAAAAAAAAATCTGTTCTTATCAGCTTAATATCTGATACGCTGCTCATCGAGCAGCTCATATATTAAACTGATTTTTGGAACTGGGCCGTGGAAAAGAGGCTTGCCTCGTCCCGGCCACGGGTTGCCTCGGTATAGCACTACCTCCGAGCGTGGCCCACTTCCCTCTGGGGAAGAAATAATCAAGTGAAAGCAGAAAAAGTGACCAAGCAACCAACCTTCACATTCTCTTCTCTTTTCTAGGTAGCATAGCAGCGAGTGGACAGCACGACACGACAGGACGAGGAGCACGTGACCTCCATTACCACATGGTATGCGCAGACAAGTTGCGTTTTGCGGTCCCGGAGAGGCTGAAAAGGCATACTTACCTGACGCGGGAGGCACTGTGATCAGGGAGGCAGTCCTCTCAAGGTGAGGCTCTTTCATTGCACTTCGATTGGGTTGACCCTTGCGATTACCCCAAATGTGGGTAACTCGAGCGTATAATTTCTGGTAGTGGGGACCTGCGTTCGCGCTAGTCCCCGCACCAAACCCCGGTGGCAAAGTTGGCTAATGGGAAGGTTTGTTGGTAACGTTTCAGGCAGGGCAGGGAAGGAGATGCGGTGGCGGTGTAAGGACTAAGGAAGGTGAGTTGTATTTGTGAAGTCCACTGCTGAAATTGTAGGTGAATGTTCCGTACTTGGTGCACTGAAAAACTGTGATTTCATTTCTCTCATTCTTGGCCGTACAGAGAGGGAGACGACGTGTTTATTTCAGCCGCATCGATTTCCATCGATAGACGAGTGAGACAAGAAAATGCCAGCGGGTCGAGCTCTTATCCTCGTGCATCGTTTCGAAAACGTAAGTGGATGTGTGTTTGTACTGCTCCATCGCGATAGATTTCTTTTGCGTTGTGTTATGTTGCGTTCTGGAGAGCCCGTTTTGCATTGAGTAACTGAGGACCCGCCAGATCAGTTGGCGTTACATTTCTGTGGCCAACACTTTGTGGTTTCTCTATGTTATCAGTTAATTGGATTGTTATCATAAAAAGTAAATCTTTCATGGTCAGGATAGTGTCTTATCGGCCCTTTGAATACGTACTGTCCGTGTTGAGCAGGGAACAGTAAGACTTTGAAGTGCGCTACGTCACGTAAGTCACGTTTTCGCAAGATCAATGTTGTAGTGTTGTAGCCTTCGTTGTATACATATCATCCGGGCTAGGTTAACTTCCATCTAATGCATAACAGTGCATGCATTTTTTACTTGTCGTATCCTGTTCTTTGCTCACACGAAAAGATACGTTTCATGTCATAAACGTTGGATTGATAAGATCTCGCGCGCACGCGCTCCCTTGGGAATACAAGTTCCACTTTCTCGTGTGAACTATTTTGTTTTTGTCGTATGTCTCATCTTTGACATATCGTTGGCATGTTGTGTTCAAAAAACCTGGTTTGGAATGTTCTTTCATTGAAAGAAACTGAGATTTTTTGAGATAATCAAGTGTACAGAAGGAAAAAGGGAAGCCTACAACACGGGGTATTCCCAGGCGGTCTCCCATCCAAGTACTAACCCCGCCCGACAGGGCTTAACTTCGGTGATCGGACGAGAACCGGTGTTTTCCCTGTGGTATGGTCGTAGACAAGTAATTTGCCGTGAAAATTAACTTTGTTATAAGGGAAAATGAAAACGAGGTCAGAGCAAGCACAATGTGCATTTGTCCTCTTGCCGTCAACGCAAGTGCCATGCAATGCTGGTGCTGCTGCCCACTGTACAAGAGCGATCGTTGTGTGCGCCTCGCTTTCAGGTTGGCTTTGGGCATTCCTTCCTTGGCACGGATTGTAATCGGACCACCATATCTCGTGGCCATGAGACTGGGAGCACCTTGTCCGCCGTGAGCATTTACGGGCATCGTGGCCATGAGACTGTTAGCACCTTGTCCCGCCGTGAGCATTTACGGGCATCGGCTTCTTCGCCTTTTTGCTTAAGATCCCAGTGTTAGTAATCCTGGTTTCTTAGCATCTTTAATCTCTGATACGGCTGCTCATCGAGCAGCTCAATATATTCAAACGCTGCTCATCGAGCAGCTCATATATTAAACTGATTTTTGGAACTGGGCCGTGGAAAAGAGGCTTGCCTCGTCCCGGCCACGGGTTGCCTCGGTATAGCACTACCTCCGAGCGTGGCCCACTTCCCTCTGGGGAAGAAATAATCAAGTGAAAGCAGAAAAAGTGACCAAGCAACCAACCTTCACATTCTCTTCTCTTTTCTAGGTAGCATAGCAGCGAGTGGACAGCACGACACGACAGGACGAGGAGCACGTGACCTCCATTACCACATGGTATGCGCAGACAAGTTGCGTTTTGCGGTCCCGGAGAGGCTGAAAAGGCATACTTACCTGACGCGGGAGGCACTGTGATCAGGGAGGCAGTCCTCTCAAGGTGAGGCTCTTTCATTGCACTTCGATTGGGTTGACCCTTGCGATTACCCCAAATGTGGGTAACTCGAGCGTATAATTTCTGGTAGTGGGGACCTGCGTTCGCGCTAGTCCCCGCACCAAACCCCGGTGGCAAAGTTGGCTAATGGGAAGGTTTGTTGGTAACGTTTCAGGCAGGGCAGGGAAGGAGATGCGGTGGCGGTGTAAGGACTGAAAGAAGAAAGAAATAACTTTATTTAACGAGGGTAAGGACATTGATTACTGGTCACCCAGTAGTTTTCATAATGGCCCTCCAACTGAAATGAACAATGGAAATAAATCAAGACAAATGTTGGTTTAGGAGATGTTGGTTTAGGAGATGTTGGAGATGGTTTAGGAGATGTTGGTTAAGGAAGGTGAGTTGTATTTGTGAAGTCCACTGCTGAAATTGTAGGTGAATGTTCCGTACTTGGTGCACTGAAAAACTGTGATTTCATTTCTCTCATTCTTGGCCGTACAGAGAGGGAGACGACGTGTTTATTTCAGCCGCATCGATTTCCATCGATAGACGAGTGAGACAAGAAAATGCCAGCGGGTCGAGCTCTTATCCTCGTGCATCGTTTCGAAAACGTAAGTGGATGTGTGTTTGTACTGCTCCATCGCGATAGATTTCTTTTGCGTTGTGTTATGTTGCGTTCTGGAGAGCCCGTTTTGCATTGAGTAACTGAGGACCCGCCAGATCAGTTGGCGTTACATTTCTGTGGCCAACACTTTGTGGTTTCTCTATGTTATCAGTTAATTGGATTGTTATCATAAAAAGTAAATCTTTCATGGTCAGGATAGTGTCTTATCGGCCCTTTGAATACGTACTGTCCGTGTTGAGCAGGGAACAGTAAGACTTTGAAGTGCGCTACGTCACGTAAGTCACGTTTTCGCAAGATCAATGTTGTAGTGTTGTAGCCTTCGTTGTATACATATCATCCGGGCTAGGTTAACTTCCATCTAATGCATAACAGTGCATGCATTTTTTACTTGTCGTATCCTGTTCTTTGCTCACACGAAAAGATACGTTTCATGTCATAAACGTTGGATTGATAAGATCTCGCGCGCACGCGCTCCCTTGGGAATACAAGTTCCACTTTCTCGTGTGAACTATTTTGTTTTTGTCGTATGTCTCATCTTTGACATATCGTTGGCATGTTGTGTTCAAAAAACCTGGTTTGGAATGTTCTTTCATTGAAAGAAACTGAGATTTTTTGAGATAATCAAGTGTACAGAAGGAAAAAGGGAAGCCTACAACACGGGGTATTCCCAGGCGGTCTCCCATCCAAGTACTAACCCCGCCCGACAGGGCTTAACTTCGGTGATCGGACGAGAACCGGTGTTTTCCCTGTGGTATGGTCGTAGACAAGTAATTTGCCGTGAAAATTAACTTTGTTATAAGGGAAAATGAAAACGAGGTCAGAGCAAGCACAATGTGCATTTGTCCTCTTGCCGTCAACGCAAGTGCCATGCAATGCTGGTGCTGCTGCCCACTGTACAAGAGCGATCGTTGTGTGCGCCTCGCTTTCAGGTTGGCTTTGGGCATTCCTTCCTTGGCACGGATTGTAATCGGACCACCATATCTCGTGGCCATGAGACTGGGAGCACCTTGTCCGCCGTGAGCATTTACGGGCATCGCTTCTCGGCCTTTTGGCTAAGATCAAGTGTAGTATCTGTTCTTATCAGCTTAATATCTGATACGCTGCTCATCGAGCAGCTCATATATTAAACTGATTTTTGGAACTGGGCCGTGGAAAAGAGGCTTGCCTCGTCCCGGCCACGGGTTGCCTCGGTATAGCACTACCTCCGAGCGTGGCCCACTTCCCTCTGGGGAAGAAATAATCAAGTGAAAGCAGAAAAAAGTGACCAAGCAACCAACCTTCACATTCTCTTCTCTTTTCTAGGTAGCATAGCAGCGAGTGGACAGCACGACACGACAGGACGAGGAGCACGTGACCTCCATTACCACATGGTATGCGCAGACAAGTTGCGTTTTGCGGTCCCGGAGAGGCTGAAAAGGCATACTTACCTGACGCGGGAGGCACTGTGATCAGGGAGGCAGTCCTCTCAAGGTGAGGCTCTTTCATTGCACTTCGATTGGGTTGACCCTTGCGATTACCCCAAATGTGGGTAACTCGAGCGTATAATTTCTGGTAGTGGGGACCTGCGTTCGCGCTAGTCCCCGCACCAAACCCCGGTGGCAAAGTTGGCTAATGGAAGGTTTGTTGGTAACGTTTCAGGCAGGGCAGGGAAGGAGATGCGGTGGCGGTGTAAGGACTAAGGAAGGTGAGTTTGTATTTGTGAAGTCCACTGCTGAAATTGTAGGTGAATGTTCCGACTTGGTGCACTGAAAAACTGTGATTTCATTTCTCTCATTCTTGGCCGTACAGAGAGGGAGACGACGTGTTTATTTCAGCCGCATCGATTTCCATCGATAGACGAGTGAGACAAGAAAATGCCAGCGGGTCGAGCTCTTATCCTCGTGCATCGTTTCGAAAACGTAAGTGGATGTGTGTTTGTACTGCTCCATCGCGATAGATTTCTTTTGCGTTGTGTTATGTTGCGTTCTGGAGAGCCCGTTTTGCATTGAGTAACTGAGGACCCGCGCCAGATCAGTTGGCGTTACATTTCTGTGGCCAACACTTTGTGGTTTCTCTATGTTATCAGTTAATTGGATTGTTATCATAAAAAAGTAAATCTTTTCATGGTCAGGATAGTGTGTCTTATCGGCCCTTGAATACGTACTGTCCGTGTTGAGCAGGGAACAGTAAGACTTTGAAGTGCGCTACGTCACGTAAGTCACGTTTTCGCAAGATCAATGTTGTAGTGTTGTAGCCTTCGTTGTATACATATCATCCGGGCTAGGTTAACTTCCATCTAATGCATAACAGTGCATGCATTTTTTACTTGTCGTATCCTGTTCTTTGCTCACACGAAAAGATACGTTTCATGTCATAAACGTTGGATTGATAAGATCTCGCGCGCGCACGCGCTCCCTTGGGAATACAAGTTCCACTTTCTCGTGTGAACTATTTGTTTTTGTCGTATGTCTCATCTTTGACATATCGTTGGCATGTTGTGTTCAAAAAACCTGGTTTGGAATGTTCTTTCATTGAAAGAAACTGAGATTTTTTGAGATAATCAAGTGTACAGAAGGAAAAAGGGAAGCCTACAACACGGGGTATTCCCAGGCGGTCTCCCATCCAAGTACTAACCCCGCCCGACAGGGCTTAACTTCGGTGATCGGACGAGAACCGGTGTTTTCCCTGTGGTATGGTCGTAGACAAGTAATTTGCCGTGAAAATTAACTTTGTTATAAGGGAAAATGAAAACGAGGTCAGAGCAAGCACAATGTGCATTTGTCCTCTTGCCGTCAACGCAAGTGCCATGCAATGCTGGTGCTGCTGCTGCCCACTGTACAAGAGCGATCGTTGTGTGCGCCTCGCTTTCAGGTTGGCTTTGGGCATTCCTTCCTTGGCACGGATTGTAATCGGACCACCATATCTCGTGGCCATGAGACTGGGAGCACCTTGTCCGCCGTGAGCATTTACGGGCATCGCTTCTCGGCCTTTTGGCTAAGATCAAGTGTAGTATCTGTTCTTATCAGCTTAATATCTGATACGCTGCTCATCGAGCAGCTCATATATTAAACTGATTTTTGGGAACTGGGCCGTGGAAAAGAGGCTTGCCTCGTCCGGCCACGGGTTGCCTCGGTATAGCACTACCTCCGAGCGTGGCCCACTTCCCTCTGGGGAAGAAATAATCAAGTGAAAGCAGAAAAAGTGACCAAGCAACCAACCTTCACATTCTCTTCTCTTTTCTAGGTAGCATAGCAGCGAGTGGACAGCACGACACGACAGGACGAGGAGCACGTGACCTCACATTACCACATGGTATGCGCAGACAAGTTGCGTTTTGCGGTCCCGAGAGGCTGAAAAGGCATACTTACCTGACGCGGGAGGCACTGTGATCAGGGAGGCAGTCCTCTCAAGGTGAGGCTCTTTCATTGCACTTCGATTGGGTTGACCCTTGCGATTACCCCAAATGTGGGTAACTCGAGCGTATAATTTCTGGTAGTGGGGACCTGCGTTCGCGCTAGTCCCCGCACCAAACCCCGGTGGCAAAGTTGGCTAATGGGAAGGTTGTTGTGGTAACGTTTCAGGCAGGGCAGGGAAGGAGATGCGGTGGCGGTGTAAGGACTAAGGAAGGTGAGTTGTATTTGTGAAGTCCACTGCTGAAATTGTAGGTGAATGTTCCGTACTTGGTGCACTGAAAAACTGTGATTTCATTTCTCTCATTCTTGGCCGTTACAGAGAGGGAGACGACGTGTTTATTTCAGCCGCATCGATTTCCATCGATAGACGAGTGAGACAAGAAAATGCCAGCGGGTCGAGCTCTTATCCTCGTGCATCGTTTCGAAAACGTAAGTGGATGTGTGTTTGTACTGCTCCATCGCGATAGATTTTTTTGCGTTGTGTTATGTTGCGTTCTGGAGAGCCCGTTTTGCATTGAGTAACTGAGGACCCGCCAGATCAGTTGGCGTTACATTTCTGTGGCCAACACTTTGTGGTTTCTCTATGTTATCAGTTAATTGGATTGTTATCATAAAAAGTAAATCTTTCATGGTCAGGATAGTGTCTTATCGGCCCTTTGAATACGTACTGTCCGTGTTGAGCAGGGAACAGTAAGACTTTGAAGTGCGCTACGTCACGTAAGTCACGTTTTCGCAAGATCAATGTTGTAGTGTGTTGTAGCCTTCGTTGTATACATATCATCCGGGCTAGGTTAACTTCCATCTAATGCATAACAGTGCATGCATTTTTTACTTGTCGTATCCTGTTCTTTGCTCACACGAAAAGATACGTTCATGTCATAAACGTTGGATTGATAAGATCTCGCGCGCACGCGCTCCCTTGGGAATACAAGTTCCACTTTCTCGTGTGAACTATTTTGTTTTTGTCGTATGTCTCATCTTTGACATATCGTTGGCATGTTGTGTTCAAAAAACCTGGTTTGGAATGTTCTTTCATTGAAAGAAACTGAGATTTTTTTGAGATAATCAAGTGTACAGAAGGAAAAAGGGAAGCCTACAACACGGGGTATTCCCAGGCGGTCTCCCATCCAAGTACTAACCCCGCCCGACAGGGCTTAACTTCGGTGATCGGACGAGAACCGGTGTTTTCCCTGTGGTATGGTCGTAGACAAGTAATTTGCCGTGAAAATTAACTTTGTTATAAGGGAAAATGAAAAACGAGGTCAGAGCAAGCACAAATGTGCATTTGTCCTCTTGCCGTCAACGCAAGTGCCATGCAATGCTGGTGCTGCTGCCCACTGTACAAGAGCGATCGTTGTTGTGTGCGCCTCGCTTTCAGGTTGGCTTTGGGCATTCCTTCCTTGGCACGGATTGTAATCGGACCACCATATCTCGTGGCCATGAGACTGGGAGCACCTTGTCCGCCGTGAGCATTTACGGGCATCGCTTCTCGGCCTTTTGGCTAAGATCAAGTGTAGTATCTGTTCTTATCAGCTTAATATCTGATACCGCTGCTCATCGAGCAGCTCATATATTAAACTGATTTTTGGAACTGGGCCGTGGAAAAGAGGCTTGCCTCGTCCCGGCCACGGGTTGCCTCGGTATAGCACTACCTCCGAGCGTGGCCCACTTCCCTCTGGGGAAGAAATAATCAAGTGAAAGCAGAAAAAGTGACCAAGCAACCAACCTTCACATTCTCTTCTCTTTTCTAGGTAGCATAGCAGCGAGTGGACAGCACGACACGACAGGACGAGGAGCACGTGACCTCCATTACCACATGGTATGCGCAGACAAGTTGCGTTTTGCGGTCCCGGAGAGGCTGAAAAGGCATACTTACCTGACGCGGGAGGCACTGTGATCAGGGAGGCAGTCCTCTCAAGGTGAGGCTCTTTCATTGCACTTCGATTGGGTTGACCCTTGCGATTACCCCAAATGTGGGTAACTCGAGCGTATAATTTCTGGTAGTGGGGACCTGCGTTCGCGCTAGTCCCCGCACCAAACCCCGGTGGCAAAGTTGGCTAATGGGAAGGTTTGTTGGTAACGTTTCAGGCAGGGCAGGGAAGGAGATGCGGTGGCGGTGTAAGGACTAAGGAAGGTGAGTTGTATTTGTGAAGTCCACTGCTGAAATTGTAGGTGAATGTTCCGTACTTGGTGCACTGAAAAACTGTGATTTCATTTCTCTCATTCTTGGCCGTACAGAGAGGGAGACGACGTGTTTATTTCAGCCGCATCGATTTCCATCGATAGACGAGTGAGACAAGAAAATGCCAGCGGGTCGAGCTCTTATCCTCGTGCATCGTTTCGAAAACGTAAGTGGATGTGTGTTTGTACTGCTCCATCGCGATAGATTTATTTTGCGTTGTGTTATGTTGCGTTCTGGAGAGCCCGTTTTGCATTGAGTAACTGAGGACCCGCCAGATCAGTTGGCGTTACATTTCTGTGGCCAACACTTTGTGGTTTCTCTATGTTATCAGTTAATTGGATTGTTATCATAAAAAGTAAATCTTTCATGGTCAGGATAGTGTCTTATCGGCCCTTTGAATACGTACTGTCCGTGTTGAGCAGGGAACAGTAAGACTTTGAAGTGCGCTACGTCACGTAAGTCACGTTTTCGCAAGATCAATGTTGTAGTGTTGTAGCCTTCGTTGTATACATATCATCCGGGCTAGGTTAACTTCCATCTAATGCATAACAGTGCATGCATTTTTTACTTGTCGTATCCTGTTCTTTGCTCACACGAAAAGATACGTTTCATGTCATAAACGTTGGATTGATAAGATCTCGCGCGCACGCGCTCCCTTGGGAATACAAGTTCCACTTTCTCGTGTGAACTATTTTGTTTTTGTCGTATGTCTCATCTTTGACATATCGTTGGCATGTTGTGTTCAAAAAACCTGGTTTGGAATGTTCTTTCATTGAAAGAAACTGAGATTTTTTGAGATAATCAAGTGTACAGAAGGAAAAAGGGAAGCCTACAACACGGGGTATTCCCAGGCGGTCTCCCATCCAAGTACTAACCCCGCCCGACAGGGCTTAACTTCGGTGATCGGACGAGAACCGGTGTTTTCCCTGTGGTATGGTCGTAGACAAGTAATTTGCCGTGAAAATTAACTTTGTTATAAGGGAAAATGAAAACGAGGTCAGAGCAAGCACAATGTGCATTTGTCCTCTTGCCGTCAACGCAAGTGCCATGCAATGCTGGTGCTGCTGCCCACTGTACAAGAGCGATCGTTGTGTGCGCCTCGCTTTCAGGTTGGCTTTGGGCATTCCTTCCTTGGCACGGATTGTAATCGGACCACCATATCTCGTGGCCATGAGACTGGGAGCACCTTGTCCGCCGTGAGCATTTACGGGCATCCTGCCAAAAGTACTGAGATTCTGTTAAAAAATTACAAAATGTTAAAAACCACCAAGTGGTGGCACTTTATGTAAAGTGGCTGAGAATACAGGTGTGCGTCGTAAGGGGTACTGTTTGCTAGTGGTGGTACCGACAGTCTTGTTTCTTCGGGTGTTTCCTCCATCCTCCCAATCTGTTGAACCTTTGGAGGTGGAAATGGTTGAGGTATCCACTCCTCGTAAACGCGGTTGTGATTCCGTTGAGAACCTCCTCTGATAGCTCTTCTGTTACTCCTTCCCGGAAGGCTCTTACAAAGGTGGCTAAGAAGAGCGGAGCTGCGCCCTCTTCTACTAAATCGAAGACTCGTGCTTCAGCTGATACTGTCAAGTCTGCGAAGCACGAAGGTTTGCCTGATGTGTCGTTTTCCCTCCCCCAACGCAAAGCACGTACATAGTTACTCTTTTACTGTACTCCATTATGGCTCTGTCAGTTGTCTCAATTAACGTCAACGGTCTGCGAGACCAGTCTAAGCGAGCTGGGTTTGTACAGTGGCTTCATTCCTTGCCTGTTGTTTCCTGATGTAGTGTGCCTCCAAGAGGCCCACTGCATCTCCCTCAGTGAGTGTCAGTCCTGGTTTCCAGTCATCTGGTCTTTCCGTTGTGGTGTCTCCGGCTCTAATAAGTCCTTGTGGTTGTATGTTTTTGTTTTCGTCCAGTGTTGTCCCTTGTTAAATCTCTTCCTCTGATAGTTGTGGTCGGTTTTTGTTATGTGAGTTTTCTTTGCGTGGCGCTGTGTTCAGGGTTGCTTGCATTTATGCTCCCAATCGTAACCCTGATCGTGATGCCTTCCTGGACGGGGTCTCTTCCCGATTAGACCCTTCAGTTCCCACCCTCCTCGCCGGCGATTTTAATACCGTCTTTGATCGCGCTGCTGACCGTGTGGGCTCCGTGGTCGGTGATACCTCGCGTGAGAGTGTTGTTGCCCTTGGTCGTCTTTTTGACGATGTCTGTTGTATTGATATTTGGAGATACCTCCATCCGTCTTCCTCCGCCTTTACCTGGACTAAGGCGGATGGCTCTATCTCCTCCCGTATAGATCTAATTGGGTGCCCTTATGTCTGGGTTGCGTCTCTGTCTCTGTTTGTGAAATTCTTCCGTGTCCGTTTTCAGACCATTGTGCTGTGTCCTGCTCTCTTACTGTTCCTGACGTTATTCCTCCTGGTCCGGGGCTTTGGAAGCTTAATACCTCAGTCCTGGAGGAGGAGGAGTACTGGTCTGTCGCCTTATTTCTGACTTTTGGGCCGATTGGAAGGACTGTAAGCTCTGTTTTTCCTCTCTTTCCAAGTGGTGGGATTCCGGTAAAGCAAAGATCGAAGGGCATTACGGTATCTTACTGTGTGCGCCGGTCGCAGAAAGAATCTTGGTCACGCGATTTGTTGGCTAGTTGGCGGCACACCTCAAGGCACGGCTTGATGCTGGTTGCCTGTCTGTTTTAGGTGTTTATCGATCCACCCTTGAACAGCTTTCCGCCTATGACATCAGGGCTGCTCAAGGTGCCCAAGTACGGTCACGTGTGTCCGATGGGTTGAGGAGGGCGAAGTCTCATCGGCGTACTTTTTTCGTTTAGAGAAGAAACGGTCTGCTGACCGGTGGGTTTCTGCGCTTCGGAACCCTGATGGGTCCATTGTTTCAACACCTTCTGATCTGTGTTCTTCGTTCGCCACTTTCTACTCCTCTCTTTTTTTACTGCCTGTCCTACGGATTCCGCCGCTCAAGATATTCTTCTCAGTAATGTGTCCCTCGTCCTTTCATCTGCCCAAGCTGATCTTTGTGAGGGCTTTCTGACTCTTGAGGAGTGTCATCGTGCCCTTGTTGGCATGGCTCGTCGTAAAGCCCCGGGGTCCGATGGCCTCTCCCATGGAGTTTTAACTTGAAATTCTGGGACGTCCTTGGGTCTGATTTAGTGGAGGTCTTGAATTCGTGTTATCTGTCTGGTTCTATGTCTTTGTCTCAACGGCGGGGTCTCATATCCTTAATCTTTAAGAAGGGAGATCGGTTGGACGCTCGTAACTGGCGCCCCATCTCCCTTCTCAACGTCGACTATAAGCTTGCTTCTCGTGTTTATTGCTGGGCGCCTTCTCAAAGTTATCCATCTGGTTTGTTAGTGAGGATCAGACCTGCGGTGTTCCTGGCAGGTTTATTGGCGAGAATGTTGCTCTTTTGCGTGATGTGGTTGCCTTTGCCACGGAATCTGACATCCCGTTGCCGTTCTCTCCTTAGACCAGGAAAAGGCCTTTGATAGAGTGGATTGGTCATTTATGTGTGCTACTTTGTCGAGGATGGGTTTTGGCCCATCTTTTGTCCGTTGGGTTGTTCTGTTCTATTCTGCTGTCCAAAGCTCTGTAGTTGTTAATGGTTATCTGTCTCGGTTTTTTCCTTTGTCTCGTGGCGTGCGTCAGGGCTGTCCTTTGTCTCCATTATTGTATGTTCTAGTTTCTGAAGTGCTTGCTGTTAACATTCGTGCCAATCCACGTATCATTGGTCTTTCTGTCCCCGGGCCCCCGCGGGCCCTGTCTCCGATCTCGCAGTACGCCGATGACACCTCTCTCATTGTCACGTCTGATATTGCCATTGCTGCTATTTTTGAAGTTTATGCTCTTTTTGAAAGGGGTTCTGGTGCTAAGCTTAATCAGGGATCCAAATCCAAGGGATTGTGGCTCGGTTCGTGGTCTGGCAGGACTGACCCCCCTGTCACCCTGGACTGGGACCTCGGCCAAGATCAAAGTGCTGGGCGTCTTTATTGGGCCTGGGAATTTGGAGGAAGTGAACTGGCGTCCTAGGATTGATGCCGTGGAGAATGTGCTGGCTTCTTGGAGGCAACGCTCCCTGTCCTACGGCGGGAGAGCTCTCGTCATCAACGCCTTGGCCCTTTCTAGGGTTTTGGTACATTGCCTCCCTAATTCATGTCCCCCCTTGGGTTTCTTCCGAGCTTTGTAAATTGGTTTTTGGGTTTTTTTGGAAGGGCAAACGCGATCTGGTTTCTCGTGCTGTTGTTGTTCAGCCTACATCTGCTGGTGGGTTTTTCTGTCATTGATCTTCGTCTTAAGGTTTCTGCGCTTCTTGTCCAGTGGGTTCGGCGTTTCACTGTTTTCTCCGCGTAGTTGGGTCCATTTCTTTTCCTTTTGGTGTGATTCTCGTTTTGGTGTCCCTGCTCTTGATGTTGTTCTGTCCCGTCCTGAGGCCTTTTCCTCCAAGTCCCTCCCCCCGTTTTACTCTGCTCTTCTGTCTGCTTGGCGTTTGGTTGGTGGTTCCTTTTCCCGTCGGCGTCGTTCCTCCCTTGTCATTGCGTCTTTGTCCCCTCATCATGTTTGCTGCTGTTTCCTCTATCTCTGCAAATTCTGTTTATTTGTTTTTGCTGTCTGAGGATCGTCCGACTCCCCATTGTGTTGACAAGTTTTTTCCTTTGTATGGCTATACTCTCTACTGGCCTTCGACCTGGTCCCAATTGTTCTTCTTCAATCTTGACCGCCCAGTGATCGATCTCAACTGAAAGGTCGCCATGGCGTGTTGTACACTGCCGATCGCCTTGTCGGTTTTTGGGTACTCGGTCGACCCTTCTTGCTTTTTGCCGTCTTGCCTCTGAATGTCCTTCTCACTTGTTTTTCTCCTGCCCTCTTGCTCATAGTGTTCTTTCATGGTTACAGTCTCTATTGTTTGGTTTTTTCGTCTTCGTCCCCTTCTTTGGTTTGCCGTCACGTGCTGTTTGGTTTTTGACCCGGCTGAGATCCGTCGAGTTCCTCGTGTTTTCGTGTACATCCTAGGTTGTCTGTAAGTATTTTATCTGGCTCGCTCGGAATGACTTTCGTTTCCGTAATGTGCCGCCCGGTGCTCTCGATGTCATCGCAAAGGTCCGCTCTCGTGTCAAGTTCAATCTACCTCTCCTTTTTAAGCGTTTCAAGTCCCCCCGTCGTCTACGTTATTTTCATCGTCAGTGGGGTGCGTCTGGCATTATCGGCTCTGTTTGCAATGGTCGTTTTTCTCTGTCCCAGTTCTAGTCCCATTGTCGCCCCAAGCTGTTGCTGTCTCGCGGCGTACCTACTCCTGTTAGGATGAGTCTTTCTGACTGGCGTCCTTGTCAGGTCTGCCATTCGCCGCTGCACAGTTCGGTTGTTTTTGTTTTGTCCTGTAGTCCTTCGTCCTGTTGGTTTGCTTGTTTGTTTGTTTGATGTGGAAATGCCATTCTCGAGTGTAAGTCGGACGAGGCGTCTCGTGAATGCTTTTCTTCGTTAGTTTTGTTTTTTTTTTTTGTTTGTAGGGGCGGGGTTCGATTCCCCGGTGACGTTTGACGTGCTGGTGCACCCCCGTTTGAGGCGAACCATTGTTGTTGATGGATGAGTCTGAATGTCTGGCAGCCATTGCACTCACCCTACCGGGGGGCTGCCATTCGCCTTAAACATAAAAAAAACTTACCTGACGCGGGAGGCACTTGGTGATCAGGGAGGCAGTCCTCTCAAGGTGAGGCTCTTTCATTGCACTTCGATTGGGGTTGACCCTTGCGATTACCCCAAATGTGGGTAACTCGAGCGTATAATTTCTGGTAGTGGGGACCTGCGTTCGCGCTTAGTCCCGCACCAAACCCCGGTGGCAAAGTTGGCTAATGGGAAGTTTGTTGGTAACGTTTCAGGCAGGGCAGGGAAGGAGATGCGGTGGCGGTGTAAGGACTAAGGAAGGTGAGTTGTATTTGTGAAGTCCACTGCTGAAATTGTAGGTGAATGTCCGTACTTGGTGCACTGAAAAACTGTGATTTCATTTCTCTCATTCTTGGCCGTACAGAGAGGGAGACGACGTGTTTATTTCAGCCGCATCGATTTCCATCGATAGACGAGTGAGACAAGAAAATGCCAGCGGGTCGAGCTCTTATCCTCGTGCATCGTTTCGAAAACGTAAGTGGATGTGTGTTTGTACTGCTCCATCGCGATAGATTTCTTTTGCGTTGTGTTATGTTGCGTTCTGGAGAGCCCCGTTTGCATTGAGTAACTGAGGACCCGCCAGATCAGTTGGCGTTACATTTCTGTGCCAACACTTTGTGGTTTCTCTATGTTATCAGTTAATTGGATTGTTATCATAAAAAGTAAATCTTTCATGGTTCAGGATAGTGTCTTTATCGGCCCTTTGAATACGTACTGTCCGTGTTGAGCAGGGAACAGTAAGACTTTGAAGTGCGCTACGTCACGTAAGTCACGTTTTCGCAAGATCAATGTTGTAGTGTTGTAGCCTTCGTTGTATACATATCATCCGGGCTAGGTTAACTTCCATCTAATGCATAACAGTGCATGCATTTTTTACTTGTCGTATCCTGTTCTTTGCTCACACGAAAAGATACGTTTCATGTCATAAACGTTGGATTGATAAGATCTCGCGCGCACGCGCTCCCTTGGGAATACAAGTTCCACTTTCTCGTGTGAACTATTTTGTTTTTGTCGTATGTCTCATCTTTGACATATCGTTGGCATGTTGTGTTCAAAAAACCTGGTTTGGAATGTGTCTTTCTTTCATTGAAAGAAACTGAGATTTTTTGAGATAATCAAGTGTACAGAAGAAAAAGGGAAGCCTACAACACGGGGTATTCCCAGGCGGTCTCCCATCCAAGTACTAAACCCCGCCCGACAGGGCTTAACTTCGGTGATCGGACGAGAACCGGTGTTTTCCCTGTGGTATGGTCGTAGACAAGTAATTTGCCGTGAAAATTAAACTTTGTTATAAGGGAAAATGAAAACGAGGTCAGAGCAAGCACAATGTGCATTTGTCCTCTTGCCGTCACGCAAGTGCCATGCAATGCTGGTGCTGCTGCCCACTGTACAAGAGCGATCGTTGTGTGCGCCTCGCTTTCAGGTTGGCTTTGGGCATTCCTTCCTTGGCACGGATTGTAACGGACCACCATATCTCGTGGCCATGAGACTGGGAGCACCTTGTCCGCCGTGAGCCATTTACGGGCATCGCTTCTCGGCCTTTTGGCTAAGATCAAGTGTAGTAATCTGTTCTTATCAGCTTAATATCTGATACGCTGCTCATCGAGCAGCTCATATATTAAACTGATTTTTGGAACTGGGCCGTGGAAAAGAGGCTTGCCTCGTCCCGGCCACGGGTTGCCTCGGTATAGCACTACCTCCGAGCGTGGCCCACTTCCCTCTGGGGAAGAAATAATCAAGTGAAAGCAGAAAAAGTGACCAAGCAACCAACCTTCACATTCTCTTCTCTTTTCTAGGTAGCATAGCAGCGAGTGGACAGCACGACACGACAGGACGAGGAGCACGTGACCTCCATTACCACATGGTATGCGCAGACAAGTTGCGTTTTGCGGTCCCGGAGAGGCTGAAAAGGCATACTTACCTGACGCGGGAGGCACTGTGATCAGGGAGGCAGTCCTCTCAAGGTGAGGCTCTTTCATTGCACTTCGATTGGGTTGACCCTTGCGATTACCCCAAATGTGGGTAACTCGAGCGTATAATTTCTGGTAGTGGGGACCTGCGTTCGCGCTAGTCCCCGCACCAAACCCCGGTGGCAAAGTTGGCTAATGGGAAGGTTTGTTGGTAACGTTTCAGGCAGGGCAGGGAAGGAGATGCGGTGGCGGTGTAAGGACTAAGGAAGGTGAGTTGTATTTGTGAAGTCCACTGCTGAAATTGTAGGTGAATGTTCCGTACTTGGTGCACTGAAAAACTGTGATTTCATTTCTCTCATTCTTGGCCGTACAGAGAGGGAGACGACGTGTTTATTTCAGCCGCATCGATTTCCATCGATAGACGAGTGAGACAAGAAAATGCCAGCGGGTCGAGCTCTTATCCTCGTGCATCGTTTCGAAAACGTAAGTGGATGTGTGTTTGTACTGCTCCATCGCGATAGATTTATTTTGCGTTGTGTTATGTTGCGTTCTGGAGAGCCCGTTTTGCATTGAGTAACTGAGGACCCGCCAGATCAGTTGGCGTTACATTTCTGTGGCCAACACTTTGTGGTTTCTCTATGTTATCAGTTAATTGGATTGTTATCATAAAAAGTAAATCTTTCATGGTCAGGATAGTGTCTTATCGGCCCTTTGAATACGTACTGTCCGTGTTGAGCAGGGAACAGTAAGACTTTGAAGTGCGCTACGTCACGTAAGTCACGTTTTCGCAAGATCAATGTTGTAGTGTTGTAGCCTTCGTTGTATACATATCATCCGGGCTAGGTTAACTTCCATCTAATGCATAACAGTGCATGCATTTTTTACTTGTCGTATCCTGTTCTTTGCTCACACGAAAAGATACGTTTCATGTCATAAACGTTGGATTGATAAGGTCTCGCGCGCACGCGCTCCCTTGGGAATACAAGTTCCACTTTCTCGTGTGAACTATTTTGTTTTTGTCGTATGTCTCATCTTTGACATATCGTTGGCATGTTGTGTTCAAAAAACCTGGTTTGGAATGTTCTTTCATTGAAAGAAACTGAGATTTTTTGAGATAATCAAGTGTACAGAAGGAAAAAGGAAGCCTACGACACGGGGTATTCCCAGGCGGTCTCCCATCCAAGTACTAACCCCGCCCGACAGGGCTTAACTTCGGTGATCGGACGAGAACCGGTGTTTTCCCTGTGGTATGGTCGTAGACAAGTAATTTGCCGTGAAAATTAACTTTGTTATAAGGGAAAATGAAAACGAGGTCAGAGCAAGCACAATGTGCATTTGTCCTCTTGCCGTCAACGCAAGTGCCATGCAATGCTGGTGCTGCTGCCCACTGTACAAGAGCGATCGTTGTGTGCGCCTCGCTTTCAGGTTGGCTTTGGGCATTCCTTCCTTGGCACGGATTGTAATCGGACCACCATATCTCGTGGCCATGAGACTGGGAGCACCTTGTCCGCCGTGAGCATTTACGGGCATCAATTACAAAATGTTAAAAAACCACCAAGTGGTGGCACTTTATGTAAAGTGGCTGAGAATACAGGTGTGCGTCGCGTAAGGGTACTGTTGCTAGTGGTGGTACCGACAGTCTTGTTTTCTTCGGGTGTTCCTCCATCCTCCCAATCTGTTGAACCTTTGGAGGTGGAAATGGTTGAGGTATCCACTCCTCGTAAACGCGGTTGTGATTCCGTTGAGACCTCCTCTGATAGCTCTTCTGTTACTCCTTCCCGGAAGGCTCTTACAAAGGTGGCTAAGAAGAGCGGAGCTGCGCCCTCTTCTACTAAATCGAAGACTCGTGCTTCAGCTGATACTGTCAAGTCTGCGAAGCACGAAGGTTTGCCTGATGTGTCGGTTTCCCTCCCCCAACGCAAAGCACGTACATAGTTACTCTTTTACTGTACTCCATTATGGCTCTGTCAGTTGTCTCAATTAACGTCAACGGTCTGCGAGACCAGTCTAAGCGAGCTGGGTTTGTACAGTGGCTTCATTCCTTGCCTGTTGTTCCTGATGTAGTGTGCCTCCAAGAGGCCCACTGCATCTCCCTCAGTGAGTGTCAGTCCTGGTTCCAGTCATCTGGTCTTTCCGTTGTGGTGTCTCCCGGCTCTAATAAGTCTTGTGGTTGTATTGTTTTGTTTCGTCCAGTGTTGTCCCTTGTTAAATCTTCCTCTGATAGTTGTGGTCGGTTTTTGTTATGTGAGTTTTCTTTGCGTGGCGCTGTGTTCAGGGTTGCTTGCATTTATGCTCCCAATCGTAACCCCTGATCGTGATGCCTTCCTGGACGGGGTCTCTTCCCGATTAGACCCTTCAGTTCCCACCCTCCTCGCCGGCGATTTTAATACCGTCTTTGATCGCGCTGCTGACCGTGTGGGCTCCGTGGTCGGTGATACCTCGCGTGAGAGTGTTGTTGCCCTTGGTCGTCTTTTTGACGATGTCTGTTGTATTGATATTTGGAGATACCTCCATCCGTCTTCCTCCGCCTTTACCTGGACTAAGGCGGATGGCTCTATCTCCTCCCGTATAGATCTAATTGGGTGCCCTTATGTCTGGGTTGCGTCTGTCTCTGTTTGTGAAAATTCTTCCGTGTCCGTTTTCAGACCATTGTGCTGTGTCCTGCTCTCTTACTGTTCCTGACGTTATTCCTCCTGGTCCGGGGCTTTGGAAGCTTAATACCTCAGTCCTGGAGGAGGAGGAGTACTGTCGCCTTATTTCTGACTTTTGGGCCGATTGGAAGGACTGTAAGCTCTGTTTTTCCTCTCTTTCCAAGTGGTGGGATTCCGGTAAAGCAAAGATCAAGGGCATTACGGTATCTTACTGTGTGCGCGCCGGTCGCAGAAAGAATCTTGGTCACGCGATTTGTTGGGCTAGGTTGGCGGCACACCTCAAGGCACGGCTTGATGCTGGTTGCCTGTCTGTTTTAGGTGTTTATCGATCCACCCTTGAACAGCTTCCGCCTATGACATCAGGGCTGCTCAAGGTGCCCAAGTACGGTCACGTGTCCGATGGGTTGAGGAGGGCGAAGTCTCATCGGCGTACTTTTTTCGTTTAGAGAAGAAACGGTCTGCTGACCGGTGGGTTTCTGCGCTTCGGAACCCTGATGGGTCCATTGTTTCAACACCTTCTGATCTGTGTTCTTCGTTCGCCACTTTCTACTCCTCTCTTTTTACTGCCTGTCCTACGGATTCCGCCGCTCAAGATATTCTTCTCAGTAATGTGTCCTCGGTCCTTTCATCTGCCCAAGCTGATCTTTGTGAGGGCTTTCTGACTCTTGAGGAGTGTCATCGTGCCCTTGTTGGCATGGCTCGTCGTAAAGCCCCGGGGTCCGATGGCCTCCCCATGGAGTTTTACTTGAAATTCTGGGACGTCCTTGGGTTCTGATTTAGTGGAGGTCTTGAATTCGTGTTATCTGTCTGGTTCTATGTCTTTGTCTCAACGGCGGGGTCTCATATCCTTAATCTTTAAGAAGGGAGATCGGTTGGACGCTCGTAACTGGCGCCCCATCTCCCTTCTCAACGTCGACTATAAGCTTGCTTCTCGTGTTATTGCTGGGCGCCTTCTCAAAGTTATCCATCTGGTTGTTAGTGAGGATCAGACCTGCGGTGTTCCTGGCAGGTTTATTGGCGAGAATGTTGCTCTTTTGCGTGATGTGGTTGCCTTTGCCACGGAATCTGACATCCCGGTTGCCGTTCTCTCCTTAGACCAGGAAAAGGCCTTTGATAGAGTGGATTGGTCATTTATGTGTGCTACTTTGTCGAGGATGGGTTTTGGCCCATCTTTTGTCCGTTGGGTTGTTCTGTTCTATTCTGCTGTCCAAAGCTCTGTAGTTGTTAATGGTTATCTGTCTCGGTTTTTTCCTTGTCTCGTGGCGTGCGTCAGGGCTGTCCTTTGTCTCCATTATTGTATGTTCTAGTTTCTGAAGTGCTTGCTGTTAACATTCGTGCCAATCCACGTATCATTGGTCTTTCTGTCCCCGGGGCCCCGCGGGCCCTGTCTCCGATCTCGCAGTACGCCGATGACACCTCTCTCATTGTCACGTCTGATATTGCCATTGCTGCTATTTTTGAAGTTTTATGCTCTTTTTGAAAGGGGTTCTGGTGCTAAGCTTAATCAGTCCAAATCCAAGGGATTGTGGCTCGGTTCGTGGTCTGGCAGGACTGACCCCCCTGTCACCCTGGACTGGACCTCGGCCAAGATCAAAGTGCTGGGCGTCTTTATTGGGCCTGGGAATTTGGAGGAAGTGAACTGGCGTCCTAGGATTGATGCCGTGGAGAATGTGCTGGCTTCTTGGAGGCAACGCTCCCTGTCCTACGGGGGGAGAGCTCTCGTCATCAACGCCTTGGCCCTTTCTAGGGTTTGGTACATTGCCTCCCTAATTCATGTCCCCCCTTGGTTTCTTCCGAGCTTTGTAAATTGGTTTTTGGGTTTTTTTTGGAAGGGCAAACGCGATCTGGTTTCTCGTGCTGTTGTTGTTCAGCCTACATCTGCTGGTGGTTTTTCTGTCATTGATCTTCGTCTTAAGGTTTCTGCGCTTCTTGTCCAGTGGGTTCGGCGTTTCACTGTTTCTCCGAGTAGTTGGGTCCATTTCTTTTCCTTTTGGTGTGATTCTCGTTTTGGTGTCCCTGCTCTTGATGTTCTGTCCCGTCCTGAGGCCTTTTCCTCCAAGTCCCTCCCCCCGTTTTACTCTGCTCTCTTCTGTCTGCTTGGCGTTTGGTTGGTGGTTCCTTTTCCCGTCGGCGTTCCTCCCTTGTCATTGCGTCTTTGTCCCCTCATCATGTTGCTGCTGTTTCCTCTATCTCTGCAAATTCTGTTTATTTGTTTTTGCTGTCTGAGGATCGTCCGACTCCCCATTGTGTTGACAAGTTTTTCCCTTTGTATGGCTCTCTCTACTGGCCTTCGACCTGGTCCCAATTGTTCTTCTTCAATCTTGACCGCCCAGTGATCGATCTCAACTGGAAGGTCGCCCATGGCGTGTTGTACACTGCCGATCGCCTTGTCGGTTTTGGGTACTCGGTCGACCCTTCTTGCTTTTGCCGTCTTGCCTCTGAATGTCCTTCTCACTTGTTTTTCTCCTGCCCTCTTGCTCATAGTGTTCTTTCATGGTTACAGTCTCTATTGTTTGGTTTTTTCGTCTTCGTCCCCTTCTTTGGTTTGCCGTCACGTGCTGTTTGTTTTGACCCGGCTGAGATCCGTCGAGTTCCTCGTGTTTTCGTGTACATCCTAGGTGTCTGTAAGTATTTTATCTGGCTCGCTCGGAATGACTTTCGTTTCCGTAATGTGCCGCCCGGGTGCTCTCGATGTCATCGCAAAGGTCCGCTCTCGTGTCAAGTTCAATCTACCTCTCCTTTTTAAGCGTTTCAAGTCCCCCAGTCGTCTACGTTATTTTCATCGTCAGGGGGGTGCGTCTGGCATTATCGGCTCTGTTTGCAATGGTCGTTTTTCTCTGTCCCAGTTCTAGTCCCCATTGTCGCCCCAAGCTGTTGCTGTCTCGCGGCGTACCTACTCCTGTAGGATGAGTCTTTCTGACTGGCGTCCTTGTCAGGTCTGCCATTCGCCGCTGCACAGTTCGTTGTTTTTGTTTTGTCCTGTAGTCCTTCGTCCTGTTGGTTTGCTTGTTTGTTTGTTTGTTTGTGTGGAAATGCCATTCTCGAGTGTAAGTCGGACGAGGCGTCTCGTGAATGCTTTTCTTCGTTAGTTTGTTTTTGTTTTTGTTTGTAGGGGCGGGGTTCGATTCCCGGTGACGTTTGACGTGCTGGTGCACCCCCGTTTGAGGCGAACCATTGTTGTTGATGGATGAGTCTGAATGTCTGGCAGCCATTGCACTCACCCTACCGGGGGGCTGCCATTCGCCTTAAACATAAAAAAAAACTTACCTGACGCGGGAGGCACTGTGATCAGGGAGGCAGTCCTCTCAAGGTGAGGCTCTTTCATTGCACTTCGATTGGGTTGACCCTTGCGATTACCCCAAATGTGGGTAACTCGAGCGTATAATTTCTGGTAGTGGGGACCTGCGTTCGCGCTAGTCCCCGCACCAAACCCCGGTGGCAAAGTTGGCTAATGGGAAGGTTTGTTGGTAACGTTTTCAGGCAGGGCAGGGAAGGAGATGCGGTGGCGGTGTAAGGACTAAGGAAGGGTGAGTTGTATTTGTGAAGTCCACTGCTGAAATTGTAGGTGAATGTTCCGTACTTGGTGCACTGAAAAAACTGTGATTTCATTTCTCTCATTCTTGGCCGTACAGAGAGGGACGACGACGTGTTTATTTCAGCCGCATCGATTTCCATCGATAGACGAGAGTGAGACAAGAAAATGCCAGCGGGTCGAGCTCTTATCCTCGTGCATCGTTTCGAAAACGTAAGTGGATGTGTGTTTGTACTGCTCCATCGCGATAGATTCTTTTGCGTTGTGTTATGTTGCGTTCTGGAGAGCCCGTTTTGCATTGAGTAACTGAGGACCCGCCAGATCAGTTGGCGTTACATTTCTGTGGCCAACACTTTGTGGTTTTCTCTATGTTATCAGTTAATTGGATTGTTATCATAAAAAGTAAATCTTTCATGGTCAGGATAGTGTCTTATCACGGCCCTTTGAATACGTACTGTCCGTGTTGAGCAGGGAACAGTAAGACTTTGAAGTGCGCTACGTCACGTAAGTCACGTTTTCGCAAGATCAATGTTGTAGTGTTGTAGCCTTCGTTGTATACATATCATCCGGGCTAGGTTAACTTCCATCTAATGCATAACAGTGCATGCATTTTTTACTTGTCGTATCCTGTTCTTTGCTCACACGAAAAGATACGTTTCATGTCATAAACGTTGGATTGATAAGATCTCGCGCGCACGCGCTCCCTTGGGAATACAAGTTCCACTTTCTCGTGTGAACTATTTTGTTTTTGTCGTATGTCTCATCTTTGACATATCGTTGGCATGTTGTGTTCAAAAAACCTGGTTTGGAATGTTCTTTTCATTGAAAGAAACTGAGATTTTTTGAGATAATCAAGTGTACAGAAGGAAAAAAGGGAAGCCTACAACACGGGGTATTCCCAGGCGGTCTCCCATCCAAGTACTAACCCCGCCCGACAGGGCTTAACTTCGGTGATCGGACGAGAACCGGTGTTTTCCCTGTGGTATGGTCGTAGACAAGTAATTTGCCGTGAAAATTAACTTTGTTATAAGGGAAAATGAAAACGAGGTCAGAGCAAGCACAATGTGCATTTGTCCTCTTGCCGTCAACGCAAGTGCCATGCAATGCTGGTGCTGCTGCCCACTGTACAAGAGCGATCGTTGTGTGCGCCTCGCTTTCAGGTTGGCTTTGGGCATTCCTTCCTTGGCACGGATTGTAATCGGACCACCATATCTCGTGGCCATGAGACTGGGAGCACCTTGTCCGCCGTGAGCATTTACGGGCATCGCTTCTCGGCCTTTTGGCTAAGATCAAGTGTAGTATCTGTTCTTATCAGCTTAATATCTGATACGCTGCTCATCGAGCGCTCATATATTAAACTGATTTTTGGAACTGGGCCCGTGGAAAAGAGGCTTGCCTCGTCCCGGCCACGGGTTGCCTCGGTATAGCACTACCTCCGAGCGTGGCCCACTCCCTCTGGGGAAGAAATAATCAAGTGAAAGCAGAAAAAGTGACCAAGCAACCAACCTTCACATTCTCTTCTCTTTTCTAGGTAGCATAGCAGCGAGTGGACAGCACGACACGACAGGACGAGGAGCACGTGACCTCCATTACCACATGGTATGCGCAGACAAGTTGCGTTTTGCGGTCCCGGAGAGGCTGAAAAGGGCATACTTACCTGACGCGGGAGGCACTGTGATCAGGGAGGCAGTCCTCTCAAGGTGAGGCTCTTTTCATTGCACTTCGATTGGGTTGACCCTTGCGATTACCCCAAATGTGGGTACTCGAGCGTATAATTTCTGGTAGTGGGGACCTGCGTTCGCGCTAGTCCCCGCACCAAACCCCGGTGGCAAAGTTGGCTAATGGGAAGGTTTGTTGGTAACGTTTCAGGCAGGGCAGGGAAGGAGATGCGGTGGCGGTGTAAGGGACTAAGGAAGGTGAGTTGTATTTGTGAAGTCCACTGCTGAAATTGTAGGTGAATGTTCCGTACTTGGTGCACTGAAAAACTGTGATTTCATTTCTCTCATTCTTGGCCGTACAGAGAGGGAGACGACGTGTTTATTTCAGCCGCATCGATTTCCATCGATAGACGAGTGAGACAAGAAAATGCCAAGCGGGTCGAGCTCTTATCCTCGTGCATCGTTTCGAAAACGTAAGTGGATGTGTGTTTGTACTGCTCCCCATCGCGATAGATTTCTTTTGCGTTGTGTTATGTTGCGTTCTGGAGAGCCCGTTTTGCATTGAGTAACTGAGGACCCGCCAGATCAGTTGGCGTTACATTTCTGTGGCCAACACTTTGTGGTTTCTCTATGTTATCAGTTAATTGGATTGTTATCATAAAAAGTAAATCTTTCATGGTCAGGATAGTGTCTTATCGGCCCTTTGAATACGTACTGTCCGTGTTGAGCAGGGAACAGTAAGACTTTGAAGTGCGCTACGTCACGTAAGTCACGTTTTCGCAAGATCAATGTTGTAGTGTTGTAGCCTTCGTTGTATACATATCATCCGGGCTAGGTTACACTTCCATCTAATGCATAACAGTGCATGCATTTTTACTTGTCGTATCCTGTTCTTTGCTCACACGAAAAGATACGTTTCATGTCATAAACGTTGGATTGATAAGATCTCGCGCGCACGCGCTCCCTTGGGAATACAAGTTCCACTTTCTCGTGTGAACTATTTTGTTTTTGTCGTATGTCTCATCTTTGACATATCGTTGGCATGTTGTGTTCAAAAAACCTGGTTTGGAATGTTCTTTCATTGAAAGAAACTGAGATTTTTTGAGATAATCAAGTGTACAGAAGGAAAAAAGGGAAGCCTACAACACGGGGTATTCCCAGGCGGTCTCCCATCCAAGTACTAACCCGCCCGACAGGGCTTAACTTCGGTGATCGGACGAGAACCGGTGTTTTCCCTGTGGTATGGTCGTAGACAAGTAATTTGCCGTGAAAATTAACTTTGTTATAAGGGAAAATGAAAACGAGGTCAGAGCAAGCACAATGTGCATTTTGTCCTCTTGCCGTCAACGCAAGTGCCATGCAATGCTGGTGCTGCTGCCCACTGTACAAGAGCGATCGTTGTGTGCGCCTCGCTTTCAGGTTGGCTTTGGGCATTCCTTCCTTGGCACGGATTGTAATCGGACCACCATATCTCGTGGCCATGAGACTGGGAGCACCTTGTCCGCCGTGAGCATTTACGGGCATCGCTTCTCGGCCTTTTGGCTAAGATCAAGTGTAGTATCTTGTTCTTATCAGCTTAATATCTGATACGCTGCTCATCGAGCAGCTCATATATTAAACTGATTTTTGGAACTGGGCCGTGGAAAAGAGGCTTGCCTCGTCCCGGCCAACGGGTTGCCTCGGTATAGCACTACCTCCGAGCGTGGCCCACTTCCCTCTGGGGAAGAAAATAATCAAGTGAAAGCAGAAAAAAGTGACCAAGCAACCACCTTCACATTCTCTTCTCTTTTTCTAGGTAGCATAGCAGCGAGTGGACAGCACGACACGACAGGACGAGGAGCACGTGACCTCCATTACCACATGGTATGCGCAGACAAGTTGCGTTTTGCGGTCCCGGAGAGGCTGAAAAGGCATACTTACCTGACGCGGGAGGCACTGTGATCAGGGAGGCAGTCCTCTCAAGGTGAGGCTCTTTTCATTGCACTTCGATTGGGTTGACCCTTGCGATTACCCAAAATGTGGGTAACGTCGAGCGTATAATTTCTGGTAGTGGGGACCTGCGTTCGCGCTAGTCCCCGCACCAAACCCGGTGGCAAAGTTGGCTAATGGGAAGGTTTGTTGGTAACGTTTCAGGCAGGGCAGGGAAGGAGATGCGGTGGCGGTGTAAGGACTAAGGAAGGTGAGTTGTATTTGTGAAGTCCACTGCTGAAATTGTAGGTGAATGTTCCGTACTTGGTGCACTGAAAAACTGTGATTTCATTTCTCTCATTCTTGGCCGTACAGAGAGGGAGACGACGTGTTTATTTCAGCCGCATCGATTTCCATCGATAGACGAGTGAGACAAGAAAATGCCAGCGGGTCGAGCTCTTATCCTCGTGCATCGTTTCGAAAACGTAAGTGGATGTGTGTTTGTACTGCTCCATCGCGATAGATTTCTTTTGCGTTGTGTTATGTTGCGTTCTGGAGAGCCCGTTTTGCATTGAGTAACTGAGGACCCGCCAGATCAGTTGGCGTTACATTTCTGTGGCCAACACTTTGTGGTTTCTCTATGTTATCAGTTAATTGGATTGTTATCATAAAAAGTAAATCTTCATGGTCAGGATAGTGTCTATCGGCCCTTTGAATACGTACTGTCCGTGTTGAGCAGGGGAACAGTAAGACTTTGAAGTGCGCTACGTCACGTAAGTCACGTTTTCGCAAGATCAATGTTGTAGTGTTGTAGCTTCGTTGTATACATATCATCCGGGCTAGGTTAACTTCCATCTAATGCATAACAGTGCATGCATTTTTTACTTGTCGTATCCTGTTCTTTGCTCACACGAAAAGATACGTTTCATGTCATAAACGTTGGATTGATAAGATCTCGCGCGCACGCGCTCCCTTGGGAATACAAGTTTCCACTTTCTCGTGTGAACTATTTTGTTTTGTCGCGTATGTCTCATCTTTGACATATCGTTGGCATGTTGTGTTCAAAAAACACTGGTTTGGAATGTTCTTTCATTGAAAGAAACTGAGATTTTTTGAGATAATCAAGTGTACAGAAGGAAAAAGGGAAGCCTACAACACGGGGTATTCCCAGGCGGTCTCCCATCCAAGTACTAACCCCGCCCGACAGGGCTTAACTTCGGTGATCGGACGAGAACCGGTGTTTTCCCTGTGGTATGGTCGTAGACAAGTAATTTGCCCGTGAAAATTAACTTTGTTATAAGGGAAAATGAAAACGAGGTCAGAGCAAGCACAATGTGCATTTGTCCTCTTGCCGTCAACGCAAGTGCCATGCAATGCTGGTGCTGCTGCCCACTGTACAAGAGCGATCGTTGTGTGCGCCTCGCTTTCAGGTTGGCTTGGGCATCCTTCCTTGGCACGGATTGTAATCGGACCACCATATCTCGTGGCCATGAGACTGGGAGCACCTTGTCCGCCGTGAGCATTTACGGGCATCGCTTCTCGGCCTTTTGGCTAAGATCAAGTGTAGTATCTGTTCTTATCAGCTTAATATCTGATACGCTTGCTCATCGAGCAGCTCATATATTAAACTGATTTTTGGAACTGGGCCGTGGAAAAGAGGCTTGCCTCGTCCCGGCCACGGGTTGCCTCGGTTATAGCACTACCTCCGAGCGTGGCCCACTTCCCTCTGGGGAAGAACCCGATAATCAAGTGAAAGCAGAAAAAAGTGACCAAGCAACCACACTTCACATTCTCTTCTCTTTTCTAGGTAGCATAGCAGCGAGTGGACAGCACGACACGACAGGACGAGGAGCACGTGACCTCCATTACCACATGGTATGCGCAGACAAGTTGCGTTTTGCGGTCCCGGAGAGGCTGAAAAAGGCATACTTACCTGACGCGGGAGGCACTGTGATCAGGGAGGCAGTCCTCTCAAGGTGAGGCTCTTTCATTGCACTTCGATTGGGTTGACCCTTGCGATTACCCAAATGTGGGTAACTCGAGCGTATAATTTCTGGTAGTGGGGACCTGCGTTCGCGCTAGTCCCCGCACCAAACCCGGTGGCAAAAGTTGGCTAATGGGAAGGTTTGTTGGTAACGTTTCAGGCAGGGCAGGGAAGGAGATGCGGTGGCGGTGTAAGGACTAAGGAAGGTGAGTTGTATTTGTGAAGTCCACTGCTGAAATTGTAGGTGAATGTTCCGTACTTGGTGCACTGAAAAACTGTGATTTCATTTCTCTCATTCTTGGCCGTACAGAGAGGGAGACGACGTGTTTATTTCAGCCGCATCGATTTCCATCGATAGACGAGTGAGACAAGAAAATGCCAGCGGGTCGAGCTCTTATCCTCGTGCATCGTTTCGAAAACCGTAAGTGGGATGTGTGTTTGTACTGCTCCATCGCGATAGATTTCTTTTGCGTTGTGTTATGTTGCGTTCTGGAGAGCCCGTTTTGCATTGAGTAACTGAGGACCCGCCAGATCAGTTGGCGTTACATTTCTGTGGCCAACACTTTGTGGTTTCTCTATGTTATCAGTTAATTGGATTGTTATCATAAAAAGTAAATCTTTCATGGTCAGGATAGTGTCTTATCGGCCCTTTGAATACGTACTGTCCGTGTTGAGCAGGGAACAGTAAGACTTTGAAGTGCGCTACGTCACGTAAGTCACGTTTTCGCAAGATCAATGTTGTAGTGTTGTAGCCTTCGTTGTATACATATCATCCGGGCTAGGTTAACTTCCATCTAATGCATAACAGTGCATGCATTTTTTACTTGTCGTATCCTGTTCTTTGCTCACACGAAAAGATACGTTTATGTCATAAACGTTGGATTGATAAGATCTCGCGCGCACGCGCTCCCTTGGGAATACAAGTTCCACTTTCTCGTGTGAACTATTTTGTTTTTGTCGTATGTCTCATCTTTGACATATCGTTGGCATGTTGTGTTCAAAAAACCTGGTTTGGAATGTTCTTTCATTGAAAGAAAACTGAGATTTTTTGAGATAATCAAGTGTACAGAAGGAAAAAGGGAAGCCTACAACACGGGGTATTCCCAGGCGGTCTCCCATCCAAGTACTAACCCCGCCCGACAGGGCTTAACTTCGGTGATCGGACGAGAACCGGGTGTTTTCCCTGTGGTATGGTCGTAGACAAGTAATTTGCCGTGAAAATTAACTTTGTTATAGGGGAAAATGAAAACGAGGTCAGAGCAAATCACAATGTGCATTTGTCCTCTTGCCGTCAACGCAAGTGCCAGCCAATGCTGGTGCTGCTGCCCACTGTACAAGAGCGATCGTTGTGTGCGCCTCGCTTTTCAGGTGGCTTTGGGCATTCCTTCCTTGGCACGGATTGTAATCGGACCACCATATCTCGTGGCCATGAGACTGGGAGCACCTTGTCCGCCCACCGTGAGCATTTTTTTACGGGCATCGCTTCTCGGCCTTTTGGCTAAGATCAAGTGTAGTATCTGTTCTTATCAGCTTAATATCTGATACGCGCTGCTCATCGAGCAGCTCATATATTAAACTGATTTTTGGAACTGGGCCGTGGAAAAGAGGCTTGCCTCGTCCCGGCACGGGTTGCCTCGGTATAGCACTACCTCCGAGCGTGGCCCACTTCCCTCTGGGGAAGAAATAATCAAGTGAAAGCAGAAAAAGTGACCAAGCAACCAACCTTCACATTCTCTTCTCTTTTCTAGGTAGCATAGCAGCGAGTGGACAGCACGACACGACAGGACGAGGAGCACGTGACCTCCATTACCACATGGTATGCGCAGACAAGTTGCGTTTTGCGGTCCCGGAGAGGCTGAAAAGGCATACTTACCTGACGCGGGAGGCACTGTGATCAGGGAGGCAGTCCTCTCAAGGTGAGGCTCTTTCATTGCACTTCGATTGGGTTGACCCTTGCGATTACCCCAAATGTGGGTAACTCGAGCGTATAATTTCTGGTAGTGGGGACCTGCGTTCGCGCTAGTCCCCGCACCAAACCCCGGTGGCAAAGTTGGCTAATGGGAAGGTTTGTTGGTAACGTTTCAGGCAGGGCAGGGAAGGAGATGCGGTGGCGGTGTAAGGACTAAGGAAGGTGAGTTGTATTTGTGAAGTCCACTGCTGAAATTGTAGGTGAATGTTCCGTACTTGGTGCACTGCAAAACTGTGATTTCAATTCTTTCATTCTTGGCCGTAGAGAGAGGGAGACGACGTGTTTATTTCAGCCGCATCGATTTCCATCGATAGACGAGTGAGACAAGAAATGCCAGCGGGTCGAGCTCTTATCCTCGTGCATCGTTTCGAAAACGTAGTGGATGTGTGTTTGTACTGCTCCATCGCGATAGATTTCTTTTGCGTTGTGTTATGTTGCGTTCTGGAGAGCCCGTTTTGCATTGAGTAACTGAGGACCCGCCAGATCAGTTGGCGTTACATTTCTGTGGCCAACACTTTGTGGTTTCTCTATGTTATCATTAATTGGATTGTTATCATAAAACGTAAATCTTCATGCGTCAGGATAGTGTCTTATCGGCCCTTTGAATACGTACTGTCCGTGTTGAGCAGGGAACAGTAAGACTTTGAAGTGCGCTACGTCACGTAGTCACGTTTTCGCAAGATCAATGTTGTAGTGTTGTAGCCTTCGTTGTATACATA
>NC_090895.1:49242527-49258902 GCF_036669925.1 Montipora capricornis | reverse complement strand
TTGTGAAAAATCGATATTATTCACAGGATCAATCCATGAACTAACTCTATCATTTGAATCGGCTGTGACTACTGATAAAGCTGGAATTAATGCAATGCTGATTTTGTCTAACACTGGTATACCAGGTAGACTGTTCGAAATAATAAAAGTCGATCTGTCTAACTTTAAATCCAGTTGTGATTTTATCACAACATGGTTGTCGTTTTCAGCAGCTTTTGCGATGACATTTTTGTCAGTTTCCACATGACCATCATCATTTATTGAAAATGTGGTATCGAAAGTCCAATCTTCTGAACTTGAATGATAGTCTATGGTATATTCTATTTTATTTCCATTTTCGTCTAGAAGATGACTGCCGTCTGATTGTTCAACATATAATGTCATATATCATTGTGTCATATTATTTTTAATTGTTGAACGTTTTATATCGGATTACGAATTTGAATCTCTTATTTTTTCCGTCCGAAAAATTTATTCTGATATAATTTACGTTTCGAAAATATCTATTCACATTTACGGTAATAGTTTTGGTTGTCAAAAAAATATTGTAAATCGCCGATGTGTTTGTTTGGATGACTAAACGATGATTGCTTGACAATCCATAAGTTGATTTAGAATAAATTTGTATTGAACTTATGTAAATTTCACTGAACTTTAGAGTGTCTCCATATATTGTCAAAAAGTCGCATGAATTGATTGCTTCAGCAGTATACCCCCATATGAAAGACGGTAAAACACTGTCGATTATTGATGCAGACAAACCCAAAATCTTATTGCCATTCATATTGATCGGTACATGCATTTGGAGTTGATTATTCACAACCTCATAAGCTTTTTCATAATCATATATGGTAAAATCGAGATTGTTTTTTGCTTCATCTTTGATTCCATAAATCAGAACATGTAAAGGTAATAGACTAGGACTAAGGTTGTCAAAACTACTCTGAACATTGACATATAACCTTCTTTGAATTGATGGAGATATGCCGTCTGGAGAAAGATTCAATACACTTCGATAATATTTATGATCGGTATTGATTTTTATTGTGTATGATTTATCAATATTCATATTCAGTTTTTCAAATGTTATATTAAAAGAATCAAATTCTACATCATATCTACCATCTTTTTCGAAATACACTTCAATACAAACAGTGTAATCATCACTCATATTGTCACGTATCAACTTAAACAAATTGAAATCAAACCTTCCTTTGAACAGACTAGAACCATCATTTGTTTTTTGAACCTTTAAAGAGAACGCTTTTTTGTTGGTTTTATGAGGTGAGTCGTTATAGGTGATTAAATTCACGTCCTGCAGTCCATAATCTTCTGTAAATTCCCCATCATCCATAGCGTAGGCTAGTACGTTTTTGCGGTTTTGATGTGTGCTTATAAGACTCTCCGCTATTTTTCGGTCTGTGTATTCATTATTTTGGGTACTTATAGTCGAAAAAGCATCATTTACTTGCTTCAAAGTAATGGCATCTTGATTATGTGTGGCTGTTCCGAGATTTGTTATTCGTTGATTGTTCATATTGAGGTCTCCCGTCATGGCTGACGATCCATCTTTTTGTAAATATCTCCCATCTCCATAATTACGATCAAATATTTGATCACCAGCATTAGGAATCCCAATGTTGTAAAAACGCCGGTCTAACATACTTACTTCACCGTATTGGTTTATTTGGAGAAAGTTGTTGGTAAAGAACTTGTAACTCATTGCTTGATTTTTTCCCTCATCACTACCGAATTTTTTTTCAGGATCTTTTAAATTTTCAATGAAATTTGTACTCATATTTAAATCTGCTATCATGGAATTTGAACCGTCTATTTGCAAATAATCACTCATGTCACCTATATGTGTTTCAAGGTATCGTTTATTTACAGCGTCAGTGTTTCCTGTTGGGTCGGCTATATTGATTATTCGTTTATTGTTCATATCCAAATTTCCAGTCATTTTAGAGGATCCGTCTAAACGAAGTGAATCTAAAATAATCGATCAACGTAACCTTTTCCAGTGGCATCATTTCTACCTGTCGGATTAGCAAGATTGACGATCTTTTTTTGTGACATATTTAAATTTCCAGTCATGTCCTGCGAACCATCACGGAGCACAACCCGATTTGTATTGGGTTTGGTTGATAAACCAGTTTGTAATTGGTGTTTTGTAACAGCGTCAGAATTGCCAGTGCCTTCAGCAAGATTGCTGATTTTATTATTTCCAAAGTCCAAATTGCCAGTTACGGAAATACTTCCATCTTTTTTCAAATAATTAGCCAGCTCCGTTTTATCGGCTTTGAAATTAAAAGAGCTGTCAACGTAAAATTTATTAGAAGCATCTGAATGTAGTATCGGGTCTTTCACTCCGAAGATTCTTTGATTTTTCATGTCGATCGGATTTTGGGCTTCTATCTTTCCATCGTTTGTATTTAATTCAAAATAAAAGCTATGTAGATGCTCACTACTGACAGCGTCACTATGGCCATGTCTAGCAGGTGCAATATTTTCTACACGCCTGTTATCCATATTAAGGGCGCCAGTCATTGCATTGCTCCCATCTATTTTCAAACACCCAGAAACCTCTTTATCAACATAACTCTTAGTAGTTGCATCGTCATTCGTTTGAGGTGAATCTAAATTTCTCAGTTTTTTATTCTGCATATCATAATCACCGTCATCTGTTAGTTTAAAACCAACACCAGGCAATCCTTTTACTATTTCAATAACTTTTTCATGTGAATATGTGTCTTCAGGTAATTTACCATTTGAGTAACTCATATATATAATTGGTTTATATTTTTTCATCAAAATTCTTCTTTACTTGTTTCTTAGGTTTGTCAATATATATAAAACTAAAAGGGTCTCTGGTTGCTCTCTCATACAATTGTTTCGTGACATCGTTTTCACGGCATATGAGACTTTTTTCATTAGCACTCGGAAAATCATAAATGGCAAAATGTGAGCAGTTTAATCTAATATCTTTTGGTGTCTTATAGTAGCTTTGACTCAAATATATGGCGCAGCAGTTTTTATGTCTCCCCTGTATAAAATAGTCAACTAATGGTTTTTGGTTTTTATCACATACGAAATCGTCGAATATCACAATTTTTTGATTGTCACCATTGAGATTTTTTACAGGAATTATTTTATCATTGCTTGCTTCAATGATATCATAACCAGCTTCTTCACTCCATGGTTCGAACTCTTTCATGAGATTCCGATACTTTGACTGCTCTAAGTTTTTTGCATAAAGGTATTTTTATCAAAATACAACAGATTGTGAATCATATGCATCAGTGTGTTGTTTTTCCCGAACCAGAAGGTCCACAAATGAGCATGCGGAAGCATCGATCAGGCATAAAATCATGTAGTTGTGTGAAGTTTGTGACAACATCGTCGCCAGTATCATAATTAGGTATCTTCATTTTATATCATATGGGTATATTGTTTCAATAAAGTTGTGTTTAACATGGTGTTCAACACGGTGTAAAACGTTATTTTTTATATATGAATTTCCATTTTATGTAACGTAACAATATAACAACAAATGAGTTTACTTAAGTGGAAAGAACTCGCAAAGAGTAAATCTGAATTAGGGGATAAGATTAATTATGTCCATAATGCTATTACAAAGCATGATATTGATCAGAAGACCAGTCAACAGGGATTTTCAAAAGTATTCCAACCAATCACAAGCAAATTAGATGATGTTATTGATAGTAATCAGGTTCTAAGGTTGCCAAGGAAAAAACGACCACTGAAGAAAGGAGAAGTTCCTGATTACGGCATTGATATAGAGGATGAAGTTCCAGATATGAATCTTGGTGATCTATTTGAACAACCTGTTTTGCCACAGCAAGAAAAACAACTGGTGCCAAAACCTCCAACATATGAAGAATCTTTACAAGATCTTCTGGAAGGAAAAAAAGAGATGTATGTTGATCCTAAGTACTTTCCTGAAGAACCAGAATACCACCAGAGTATGATGACGACGATGAGATAGATTATGGAATGGATGAAGAAGATATGGAAAATGAGATATTAGGTGATCTTGGTATACCAAATTATGATTCTGTTGAAAAGGTAATTAATCAACAAGAAATGACTGAACGAAAAAACAAAAAATATCTCAATAAGATCGTCAATGCGGCTAAATTTAAAAGAAATCAATTGAAAGCCTACAAAGGAAACGTTACAAAGCAATACAAAAGTGGGAATATAACGGAAGCTGATAGGCAAGAGGAAAAACAAAGAGTGGATCGCGCTATGAAAACTCTAAATGAATACATAAAACATTATCAAATAAAATGGAAACAATGCAAGGTTCTGGTAGGAAAAAACAAAAAGGTGGCAATGTGATATTTTTTAACAAACCGAAAGAACTCATAAAAAAATTGGATTTAATCATTGGTGAGATATTGGCTGGTAATACAAGCATTGACATGCGAAATATGGGTGTTTCTATATTGGACACATTATTGAAAATGACAACAATTAACAAATCACAATATGGTAAATTATACAAACAATATTTCAAAATTTAATGTAACCTAATCACATAATGGAACGAGAGATAGTTTTATCATCTTACAGTGTAAAAAATCAAGGGAACAATAAACCAGAAGATTTTACAACAAATTTCACCAGACCTGTAACTCTAGACAACAATAAGCAATATGTTATTGGTCTTAACAGAGTCATTAACATGTCATTCACTTGGTTCAATGTCAATGCTGGGTACAAAAAGCAATTAATCAAATACAGCTCCGATAATGGTTCAACTTTTAAGGACATTACCTTTCCAGCTGGGGTATGGAATTATACGGACTTTGACAGACATATTAAAAATGTGACGAAAACTGGTGATACGTATCCGATGACTCTTGAATTCAACGAAACAACATTCAGAGTCACGGTTACATTAGCTGCAAATTACCAACTTGATTTAAGAGCAAGTAATTTTAATGACCTGATCGGTTTTGATAAAAAGATATTAGCAAGTGGAACGCATATTGGACCAAGAGTGCCAAATCTCAGTCAAGACACAGACGTACTCAATATTCATTGCGATTTGGTAAACGAAAGTTTAGTTGACGGCGAAGAAACAGACATCATTTATTCATTCTCAACTAGTGTACTAAAACCAAGTTACTCCTTCACCCTCGAACCACAAAGAGTTACATTTAATCCTGTGAACAAAACTACAATTTCATCAATCAGAATCATGATAACAGATGGAAAAAGAAGATTAGTGGATCTAAATGGAGCAGATACGTCTTTTTCACTAATTCTAAAAAGTATCTAATGTAAAAGTATAATGAAACCGTATGAATTTAAGAGGTTTTACCATCCAAAACTTGGTAAATTTGTATTTCAACACAAAGGGTCGGGGCTTATTATCGACAACATTTTCAAACCATTGAAGAGTGTGGCATCATCTGTTTTCAAGAAATTCGCCAAGCCAATAGCGAAGAAGGCATTAGAATCAGGGGTTTCCCATGCAGGTGATAAAATTGGTAAGACGGTGGCAGAAAAGTCAGGAGACCTTATAATGAAAAGATTAGCAAATTTGAGAAAAGGAGCTACAACACAAAAGGCAATTGTTCCATCCTCTCCCATTAAACAGCAAGATGAAAGTACTGATATGATACTAAATAGATTGATATCAGGATCTGGAAGAAGGCGTAGATTTTTCAAATAAATAACATGACAGCAAAATTATATAATACAATAGTATAAATGGCTTTTAGAACAAGTGAATTATTGCAAAGAAATGAGTTAGTGCGATTTCAACTTGATGATATAATCCGAGCCCCAGGTAACGGTCAACATCAAGAAAAGAACGGTTATAGATTCACCATCAACGACCGGAGTTCTTTCTATGATTGGTACAATGCTTATTTCGAGGTTCAATTCCAGTTACAAAAAACAGCAGATGGAGCCGGTTATGCAGCAGCCGATAGAATAACGGTGATAAACGGATCTCATTCATTGATCGCTCATATGATGATTAAAAGTGCTGGGAAAATTGTTTATGACACTGACAATCTACATAAGGTCACTTTTGTGAAGAATCTGTTGGAATATTCTGATGATTACAGCAGATCAGTCGGTAAAAACAGTTTTTGGTATTTAGACACAGATGGTACGACAGCCAATACTAATTCAGGATATGAATCTAGAAAAGTGCTTACACAAGCTACCAACAATGATGGAACGGGAGGAGCAAAAAATGTGAATTTGATCATACCTCTCAATCGTTACAGTTTTTTTGAAGAGTTGCAGGATAAAATGTTGGTTCCGATGCAGTTACAATTCAATTTGAATCTCCAGAACGACAATGAACTCATCAATATGGCAGCAGGAACAGATGCCGGCAGAGTAGTTTTGAACAGATTTCTACTATGGGTTCCAAAATTAACACCAAAAGACAGTATGTACGACAAATTTGTAAGCTCTTTCATGAAAGAACACAAATGGACATATCAGCGTGAACTATATGCAGTGTCAGCACCTGCTAGAGTCAGTGGTTTTTTTCAGATTTCTTCCAGTATTGACAATGTCAAAGCAATTTTTGTTTATCTACAACGGGCTAAAACCAGAGTTGCAACTCAAAATCCATATATACTTGATACCTTCAAACTGAATGAAGCAAACGCAAACAGTTATTTAACAACATGCAGACTCGAATATGGCAATGGTGTTTTCTACCCAGAAACAGAATATGACAGTGAAAGCAAAGTGAGAATATTCAATGATCTGATGTCTTATGCAATGCGAAAAAATGATTACAACACCGGAACCCAATTGAATCTTGCTAATTATAACAGCCTGTATCCACTAATCTATTTCGATCTGTCATATCAGGCAGAGAAAGTAACAAGAGACCCTAAACAGTTGATTTTCAGGTATAAAATAAGTGCCAATAGTGCAGCAGATTTCAATGTCCATGCAGTTGTATTGTACGAAGAGTCGGTTGTTATTGACAAGGTGGGTAATGAATTGGTGATAGTTTAAGCCCGCAACTGAAACAGTAATATGAAATCAAGTGAATGACTCCCATTTATTTACAATCGGAATTATATAACATATATTATATGACTAAACTTCATGAAATCAACGTAAGACTTTCAGATAATCAAAAAAAGAATCTGAGTAATGCTTACCATAAAAGGGAAACGATTGTTCTAAGACTGACAAATGATTCTCTTAATGGAAACGACACTCTTTATGTTCCAGCAATGGTGAAAAAACGATTGCAAAAAAATCGACAATTGAACAAAGGAATGGACATTAAGCTTGCTAAGACCAATATCAGAAAACAAGTAGGCGGAAGTCTTTTGAGCACCGTATTGTCACTTGGTATGAGAGCTCTTCCAGCAATTGGTAAAACCCTTGGGTTGAGTGCTCTTGGTGGTTTAGCAGAAGCCGGAGCTAAAAAATTGTTAGGATCTGGTCAAAAAGGTGGTGCTATGCCATTACCCATGATACCTTTCAATGCAATCAATCAACTGATGCCATATCTGAATATGTTTACAACCAAACAGCAAAGAGACATAATGAATGCGGCTCAAACAGGATCTGGCGTTAAAATAACACCGACTAAAACACAATCAGGTGGATTTCTAGGAACTCTGTTGGCTTCCGTTGGAATTCCTATGGCTGTTAATCTGGTGAAAAAGCTGTTTACAGGGAAAGGAGCACCGAGGGTAGGTAGACCACCTTCGTCGAAAAAGGATGGTACAGGAGCACCTAGAATGGGAATGCCCCCTCCATTTTACAGTTATCCGCCATATGTGACTGGTTATGGTGAAAAAAAAAAACCCCTCGACCAAAAAAGGAAAGGGACTACTATTAGGAAAAAACAGTCCATTCAATGGCATACCCATTTTGGGGGCAATATTGTAAAACCAAAATTTCACAAAAACATACCTATGTCCAATCACGATCTAATGAAATGGTGTAAATATTTGAATATACCGATCAATGATGTGCTGTCAAGAGACGAAAATGTTCCACATAACCATAAACAGGCGTTATTTATTTACAATCTTGAACCAGCTTATATGAGCGGAAGTCATTGGGTGGCCACTTATGTTAAGAATGATGTAATAAATTATTTTGATTCGTTTGGTATGCCCCCATTTCAAGAGATCGTAAATCATGCCAAAAAGAAAAATCTGACTTTGTTACATCAAAACAATCAGATACAAAACATACAAACAACAACTTGTGGGTATTTCTGTTTATACTTTCTGAATGAAATGAATAAGGGTAATTCGTATTACGATTTATTACAAGTGTTCGACATAAATGATACAATGAAAAATGAGAGATTTATCCAACATTATTTCAGAAATATCTAACTTATATATATTATGAAATCATATTGTGTAAAACAAAAGAAAGTGACCGAATGTGTTGAACCTTCAGGTTACAAAACAGCCAAAAATGGTAGACTAATGTTCTTTTGCACTTGTGCTGAATGCGGCATTAAAAAGACCAAATTTGTTAAACAACAGGGAAACTAAACAGCCCGTTGGGAGCGGGCTTATTTGGTGATATCGCTAATACAGGAACTGAATTGTTCCTAACAAAAGGAGTACCTTATCTTGGCAAAAAAGCAGTTGAAATGGGAAGATATTATGGTTCCGAATTAATGAGAGACCCAAAATTGCAGAAAAAAGCAATCGATTATGGTTTGAGAAAAATGAATCCTCTACTTCATAAAGTCGGATCTGAAGCTCTCAATCAATTGTCGACAAAAATAAGACCAAATAAAAAATACACAACAAACAGAAAAGATCTTGATGGCGGTGCTGTTGACATTCACAAAGCTATTGGTAAATTGCCGAAACCAAAAGGCGGATGGACATTACCTGGGCATCATTACACAGGACCTTATAATGATTTAGAAAATCAACTGAAGTATGACCCAAAAACTGGTCAAATATTGGAAATATATGATATGCCCACTGGAAAAACTGATGCAATAGCAATGCAACACGATGTTGATTATTCCGTCTGCAAGGATGATAGGAAATGTAAAAACAAAGCAGATAGGAAAATGGTTCAAGCTTTAGACAACGTACCGTATAATGAAAGACAATGGGGGCATTGGTTGGCAAGAAATGTTATCAATACAAAGCAGAAACTAGGTCTTGGAGTTTCAAAAAACGGAAAAAGCCGTCGGGTAACTGGCAAGAAAAATTAGCAGATGAATTACATGCATCCATAAGACGCAACTTTACTCGGCGGCGTGTAATCGTAAATCATATTGATGAAATATGGGCAAGTGATCTGGTTGAAATGCAAAAATTCAGCAAATGGAATAAAGGTTATCGGTATCTTCTTATGGTTATTGATGTTTTCAGCAAATACGGTTGGATTGTCCCATTGAAGGATAAGAAAGGTGAATCCGTTACTGAAGCATTTAAAACAATATTCAAGGAAGGCAGAAGACCACAATATTTATGGGTTGATAAGGGTAAAGAGTTTTATAACAAACACTTGAAGGACTTATTAGAGAAAAATGGGATACATATGTACTCCACTGAAAATGAAGAGAAATCCTCGGTGGTTGAAAGGTGGAATAGAACAATTAAATCCAAAATGTGGAAACAGTTCACTGTTCAAGGTAATACAATGTATCTCGATATGCTGTCCAAACTAGTGAAACAGTATAATAATACAAAACATTCAAGCATAAAGATGACACCCGTTGAAGCATCTAACAAGAGGAATGAAGGAACCGTTTACTTCAATCTATATGGTGATACAGAAACATTAAAACAAAAACCAAAATTCAAGGTTGGTGACAAGGTTCGAATATCTAAGTATAAACGGAATGTGTTTGACAAGGGTTACACACCAAATTGGACTGAAGAAGTGTTTACAGTTGATAAGATCCAATATACTAATCCAATAACATACAAACTAAAAGATCTTAGAGGTGAAGACATTCAAGGAAGTTTTTATCAACCTGAATTATTAAAAGCAAAGCAGGATATTTTTCGTATTGATAAAGTAATTCGGAGGGACTATAAGAAGAAACAAGCTCTAGTGAAATGGAAGGGATACAGTGATGATTTCAATAGTTGGGTACCATTGAAAGACATTGAAAACATATGAATTGTGGTGAAACAAACGCACCTTGATAAATATATAAGAAAATAATATATAGTACATGTATATATGGACAAGTTCGAAAATGAAGAAAAGTTTGGTTTCTATTATGAGAGCGATCAAGACTCCGGTTCGGATTCCGATTGGACGCCATCGCAAGAAAGTATATCTGAAGAAAGCTGCTGCAGTTCGCAGGAATCTGAATCGTCTGACAACGATGAAGAATTATAAAAACAAACTGTGAATATATAGTATGAAAAATTTTACAGACAGACAAAAATACTTGTTGATCTTTTGGTACCATTTTTTGAAAGATATAAAAGAAGACAACATAAAAAAATCTCTGCATCGTAAATTCCGTGGATACAAAATCGATTGGCAAGCAATGAGTGAAATATTTTCTCGAGCATCTGAAACTGTATACGCAAGAAAAAAAGTGTATCCATGGGATTTGAGAACAATAAATTCCAAAGGAAGATGTCTGCGTGTTTATTATGATTATTTGTTGAAAAGAAATGTAAACAATTAGTATATGACATTCAGAGGAAGCCAAATAGTAGAAACAATGGCTGTAAGAAAAGTAGTCACAGAAATGATTTGCGATATAATAGTGAGAAACGCGGATTACATGCATTATGTTAATTCCAAAGGGTTGCCATTATTGTTGAAAGCATTGGAAACAGGAGGACCAAAGAAAGAAATCGACAAAATGTTTCAAATAATTGATTCCAAAATGGATTTTTTGTTCAGAGAGTTTCAAAGATACCGTGATTTTTTGGCACCATTGAAATTGATACAAGCGCAAAATATATAAGAATAAAATCTAAACATATAGTATGAACTCAAAATCATTATTCAATGCTTTAATGTCCCATGTAATTCGTGATCCTTCGTTGAAAGTCTTTTTGGAAGATTTGATTTATTCCGATGTGTTGTCTGTCATTCATCCACCCGTTAAATTGAAATTGGTGCATTTCTATAAAAAATTAATGGTCATGGTAACAGATGGAAAAAAAATCTTTGTAATGGATCCCGATGACATAAACGACGACATGTTGCAACAGATAAAACAAGCTTTCAGCAAATACAAACCAAATAAATCTGAAGATGATTCTGAAGATGATTCTGATTAAAACCATATAAAAGAATAATGTCTCTGTATATAATATGGAAACTTCAAAACGAGGTCCAAAGAAACAATTCACTGACAAAGAGATTCAAGAGAAAAAAAACAAATATGGTCGTGAGACAGAATGGTATTGTGTGATATGCAACAATGGAAAGAATTATGCCATGAGAGGAAAACATCAGCATCTAAAAAGTGAGAAACACAAACTGCATATGAAAATTCATGAATTGGAAAATATATAGTTTGTCAAATTTTTACAGTTAAAATCAATCGTACCAGATTGGTTTCAACTAAAAATCCATAAAGTATATAAAAGAATGTTGATTAATATATAAGATAGAGAATGAAAAATAATATCTCAAGTAATATTATGAATCATTATGACCTAGAAAATCTTAGCAAACAAGAATTGTTGAATATAATAAAAAAATTATTGAATAAAAACGAACCAGCAACCAAGATCCGGAGGCCTATCCCAACTCCTCGAAAAAGTGTTAGGCAAATGGTGCAAAACTATGAAGAAAATATAATTCTTCCCCCGCCAGAGTTCCGAGATGGATACAAACCGGTGGCTGCGGTAAGAACCAAACAACCTGTGGCCGCGGTAAGAACAAAAATACCGGTTGCCGCTCCAAGAACCAAACAACCAATTCCATTGCCTAGGACCATAATACAAGAAACGAACAAAGCTTTAAAAGGGTTCACAAAGTCTTATGAAATCAACATAAAAAACAGCAAAGACCCACTTATGCAACTGCAAAATACAAGAAAGGCTGTTGCCATCCATATCAAAAAAATATTAAAATCAATGAAAGGTCTAAAGTTTGTTGAAACACTTAGAGTAACATTTGAAAAGCAAACAGGGCGAGAAGAAAAAATTATGAAAACAGCGTATTTCAACAGTCAACCCCAAACAATAACAAATGACACACAAATTGAACTAGCTTTATCTTTGTCAACACAAGTCATACTGAACAAGATTGCAGTTTGGATTTCAGAGGGATCTGGTTGGACTATTCAATTTGTTGAAAATCATTATATCAATGTGGTAAAATACGAACCAATGAAAGGATCATCATACATCAAACTACCAAATGAACTCAGAAACAGTTCTCAAAGTTTAATAAACATAAAAAACAGTGACAATGAATGTTTTAGATGGTGCCATATTCGACATCTTAATCCTCAAGACAAAAATCCCCAAAGAATAAAAAAATCAGATAAAGCATTCATTAAAAAATTAAATTATTCAGGAATTGAATTTCCAGTCACTACCAAACAGTACAACAAAATAGAAAAACATAATGCAATCAACATCAATGTGTTTGGTTATGAAGAAAAACAAAAATATCCCATTCATGTGTCAAAAGAAAAGTATGAAGATTGTATGAATCTGCTTCTTATAACAGAAAATGAAAACAAGCACTATGTATTAATCAAAGATTTCAACAAGTTTATGTACAATCAAACAAAGCACAAAGAGAGAAAACATTTTTGCATGCATTGTCTTCAGTGTTTCAGTTCTGAAAGAGTATTGACTGATCATAAAGAAAACTGTATCCAAGTGAATGGCACACAAGCGATTAAAATGCCAACAAAAGATAACATACTCAAATTCAATGATTTCCATAAACAACTACCAGTTCCATTTGTAATATATGCAGATTTTGAAGCCATAACTGAAAAAATACATGGATGTCAACCCAATGATGATAAATCATACACAGAGGCTTATCAGAGACACACAGACTGTGGTTATGGATATAAGGTTGTGTGTTGTTATGATGATAAATACACAAAACCAGTACAAATTTATAGAGGTGAAAAAGCTGTTTACAAATTTATGGAAGCCATGCTGGATGAAGTCAAATACTGCAAGAATGTAATGAAAAAACATTTTGATAAGCCATTGAGAATGACTAAAGATGATGAAGAAAAATTCCAAAAAGCTGATGAATGTCATATCTGCAATAAGAAATACAATGAAAATGATGTGAGAGTTAGAGACCATTGCCATATCACAGGTAAATACAGAGGATCAGCTCACCAAGATTGCAATCTTAACTTTCGGATAACTGAGAAAATACCAGTCATGTTTCACAATCTCCGTGGGTATGACAGTCATTTTATAATGCAAGAAATTGGTGAGACAGTCAAAAAGCATACATACACAAACAAGAAAGGTGAAACATGTCAAATGAATATCAATGCCATACCAAACAACATGGAAAAGTATATGGCTTTCATGCTTGGTAATCATCTGACCTTTATTGATAGTTTTCAATTCATGAGCTCAAGTCTTGATAAACTGGTGAGCAACCTACCAAAAGAAGCATTAATATATACTTCTCGAAAATTTAAAGGCAAAGAGCTTGATTTGATGAGCAAGAAGGGAGTATACCCATATGACTTTATGGACAGTTTTGAAAAATTCAATGAAAAGCTGCCACCAAAAGAAGAATTTTACAGTATATTAAATGATGAGCATATCTCAGGTGATCAATACAAACATGCTCAAAATGTATGGAACACTTTTAATCTCAAAAACATGGGTGAGTATCATGACTTGTACCTCAAATCAGACATCCTTTTGTTAGCTGATGTATTTGAAAACTTCCGAAAGACCTGCCTGCAATACTACAAATTAGACCCATGTCATTATTTTACCAGTCCTGGGCTTTCCTGGGATGCTATGTTAAAGATGACTGACATTAAATTGGAGCTTATGACTGACATTGATATGTTTCAATTCATCGAAAAGGGCATGCGTGGTGGTACATCATACATAGCAAATCGATACGGCAAAGCTAATAATAGATACATGAAAACGTATGATGAGAAGGCGCCCTCAAAGTATATAATGTATCTAGATGCTAACAATCTGTATGGTTGGGCTATGTCACAATATCTGCCAACTGGCGGATTCAGATGGATGACTAAAAAACAAATTGACAAAATAGACTTATCCGAGTATAAAGAAGATAGCAATAAAGGTTTGATATTAGAAGTTGATTTGGAATATCCCAAAGAATTACACGATCTGCATAATGATTATCCACTAGCAGCCGAAAAGGTCAAAGTCAACAAAGATATGCTTTCTAATTATTGCCAAGAAATAGCCAACAAATTTAATGTATCAACTGGTTTAGTTCATAAACTGATACCTACATTAAGCAACAAAGAAAAGTATGTTCTTCATTATAGGAACCTACAATTGTACACCGATCTTGGTTTGAAAATAACTAAAGTCCATCGAGTACTAGAGTTCAATCAATCCGCATGGTTAAAGCAATATATCGATTTCAATACGCAGAAGAGAACCAATGCCAAAAATGCTTTTGAGAAAGACTTCTTCAAGCTTATGAATAACAGTGTATTTGGAAAAACAATGGAAAATATTAGAAAGCGAGTAGATGTCAGATTGGTAACTGATGAAAACAAACTGTCAAAAATGGCTGCTAAACCAACATATGTCAGTAGCAAGATCTTTAATGAAAATCTAGTGGCAGTGCATAAAATCAAAGAAACACTAACCCTAAACAGGCCGGCATATGTGGGTATGTGTATCCTAGATCTTAGTAAGACACTAATGTATGATTTCCACTACAATTATATCAAACAAAAATACGGCAGCAGAGCGAAATTATTATTCACAGACACAGACAGCTTGACCTATGAAATTGAAACTAATGATGCGTATCAAGACTTTTGGAATGATAAAGACAAATTCGACAACAGTGATTATCCTGAAGATTCACAATATTTCGACAAGACAAACGAAAAAGTAATCGGTAAATTCAAAGACGAGGCAGCAGGTATACCAATAACCGAATTCGTCGGATTGAGATCGAAAATGTACTCATATGTGAAAGACAATGACAAAGGCGGAAAGACAGCGAAGGGTATAAAAAAAATATAATCAAAAAGAACATCACTCATGAAAATTATAAAAATGTACTATTTAATAACAAGCAAATGCATCACACCATGAAAACGATTAGAAGCAACTTACATAAACTTGGAAGCTATGAACTTAATAAAGTGTCATTATCTTGCTTCGACGATAAGCGGTACATACATAACAATGGCATGACAAGTTATGCATACGGACACCATAAAATCCATTCTACCTCGCCACGGCATAGATTCGCAGAAATATAAAACATATAGATTTCCAAGAATATGAGACCGAAAATGACCACGCCCATGCGACCACACCCATATGATGGAAACCATCGATGGAAGCCATTAAATGGAAAGTAGTATGAGTTGGGTTGGTATGAACACATTTTTACAAAAATGTGCTCGTACCCCCAACTCCTATACTACTTGCCCTGTTGAGATGTATTCGCAAAGGAGACGATGTCCACTAAAACAGCGTCATTCTCGAGCCAGCAAATTCAAGAAAATTAACCCGTACGATTTCGAGAGCAAGTAAAAAAGGCAAGAGTTATCTGTTGGAGAATTTGATTAAAGCTGCAACGCAGAGTCACATACTTATTTTAGTTAAACCAATGCATAAATGATCTAACTTGCCAGCGGACGTGGACAGTACCGACGCCTTTTACCTGTTGGTCAGGAGGAAGGACGAGGCCACCAGGATGTTTAAACCACAAAGAATAAATCACTCTGGAGTACAAGGCAGCCATTACCACAGAGGAGAAAAGAATAAAAACAGACAACGACACAATCCCAAGTTGGTACATCCACTGTTCTTGAGGCAAGCAATCGTTGGTGTCCGGTTTTTGATTTGTCGCAAAAAAAGCCGGGAGTGTAAGAACGATTGAAAAGATCCAACAACTGGAAATGATCACCTTGAAAAAGATAAATATTTAAAGTGAGTCAGGTTTAGTTATTCATGATGTGCTAGACAGTAATGTGTTTAATTTTCGTCTTAAAATGAGATATTGGTGCAAATCTCGTGACTTTTTTTTCACAAGCTATAACTTCATTACTGAAGTCGCACCTATCCATCTAATGTTATGGGAGGTTTTACAATTTATAGCACAGTTTCCATGGCTAGAAATCTCCTTAACGCCAAACGACGAGCTTCCTCTGAGACGAACTTATTAGAACGAATTAAGGTGGCTCAAACCAATTTCAACACTTTCAAGAGAC